>NC_053390.1:493105498-493181022 GCF_905171765.1 Bufo bufo
CCGAAAATCTCCACCAAAATATGCAACAAAAACCACGTAAAACACTAAAACCACAAAACATAATGCAGATGTATTTGTGTTTTTATGTGGATTTTCTGCATACAAATACTGTGCGCAGGTAGCCTTAAGAGTAGCAGTGTGTGTATATGTGTGTTTGTATATATGTATATATGTATATAAATATATATATATATCTATATATATATATATACTAATATATACTAATACACAATATAATTATAGCTGAGTGTATGTATGTCCGCTAAAGCATCCGCACCGTCACATTTACAATCACAAAATTTGGCACACAGGTACATCAGGTGTCCGGGAAGGTTTTAGATCGGGTCTCTGCTCTAGAGATCCCAAAAATGCATTAGCCACGTACCGTTTCTGAGAGATTCCAAAAAAATGCATTAGCAATAGAAGCCTGGTCACATGACCCTTATCAGCCAATAGAAGCTCGCAGGCCCTTAGTCTCCACATATGCAGTTTTACACAAGGTTTCCATAACAACCCAGCCATTTTTTTTTCACTGCTATATAGGGTTGTCTCCATTACAAAATTTTGATTCCGTTATGATACATAGAAAAGTATTGCGATACTCCATACCACACAAAAAAAAACCACACACAAAAAAAGCCACGTGCATTCCGCATTTTATGGAACGTCTGGCCCATAATAGAAACAGTCCTATCCTATTTTTCCCCCTGCGTCTTCACAATGACGCCAAATTTTAAGTAGGAGGCAGATTAAAAAGATTTGCTCTGCCTGGGAAGACATTTCTACTCTAAAGAAATTCCATGAGCGAAGGCTTCAAGCTAGAGTTCGCTTCTCCTCCCCGAGATTTCTACACCAGCAACAAGCCTTTGAATCCTCTAGAAAAGCAGCAGGCTCTGAAAGCAAGTCATAATCCCGGTACCAGAAGACCCAAGAGAGAACTGGATTTATTCTCGATTTATTAATTTTTTTAAAAAAATTTTTTATTCGAAAACCAAACACTTACAGGGTAAAAATAAACCTGAAAAGGTTTAACAAGAACAAAACCTACAAAAAGTTCAAGATGGAGACAATAGGGGTCAACAGTAAATCTCCTGACTCAAGACTCATACAATGTAACGCTCGATCTTTCGATGCATATTACCATGTGCCCCATTCACAAAAGCTATCAGAAATATCTCAGGCTGGCGAAATATCTGAAAGGAGAGAAGCGTCACTTTCAGTTTCAGGCCCTTCCCTTCGGTTGGCCTCAGCTCCCAGAATTTTTACAAAGATCATGGCCGAAAGTGACAAGTTATTTTCACCTTTAGGGTATCTTATTCGTTCTGATCTGGACGATTGTTTGATTGCAGCTCCGTCTCTTCAAATTCTCCAGTCCCAATCTACAGGTTGTTCAAAAGAAGTTACTGGAATTTGGGCTCGTATTAAACAAAGAGGTCAGGACCTAGTTCCCAGCAGAGAGAAATATTTTTGGTGGTTAAGTTAGACTTGGAGTAACTATATATTGCAATCTGTTTGCGAACTTGGTTAGAATTACTTTTTACTGCCTGAGAAGATCGCTTAAAATATAATTTATTCTGATAAAGGTTAAAATGTTGTGGCTACCCGCCAATATTACATATCAGGCTAGGTGCAATGAAGCAGTGGACTGTTTGTAAAATATACAGCCACTGGTTTTACTCGTACCAAAAATATTTCTGTGTGCAGTACTGGAATTTACCAGGATAACTGCTCTCAGAATAGATGCACTTGATGTTTGTGATGTGTATCAAGGGTTAATAGGTCAGTCAGAGCTAATGACAGCACTCAGAGGGAGGGGGTGATTGCTTCCGTCATAGAGCCGGAGGCTGTGCGATTATTCAGCTGCACGAGTGTCTCCTCCAGCGTGCAGCGCTATTCCCTGTTTCTCCCAGATGTAGTCACGCTAAAACACACAGGTGAGACGCAATGGGAGCTAAGTCACTCTGCTCCTGATGATAGACTGCCCCTATTGGTCAGCATAAGAAAACGCGTCGAGTGGACGCTACATTAGGCAGGGACTATGCACATAGAGCCTTATACTAGGTCCCAGAGTGTGACAAGCTGTTTGGGGTATGTTTGCTAGCTACAAACGCAATCGAAGCAATCACCCCCCCCTCCCTCTGTGAGTGCTGTCATTAGCTCCTGACTGACCTATTAACCCTTAATACACATCACAAACCTCAAATGCATCTATTCTGAGAGCAGTTATCCTGGTAAATTCAGTACCTGCACACACATAATTTTTGGTACGAGTGAAACCAGTGGCTGTATATTTTACAAACAGTCCACTGCTTCAAGTTAGACTTGCACAACCTCATGTCTTTTCTCCTAGAGAAATTAGGTTTTTCTAGATCTCAAAAGGTCTCTGTTTTAAGAGTCCAAGAACAGTATCATTCAGAGACATCATGACACTTTTAGGCCATTTGACGTCCACAATTACAGAAGTGAGGTGGGCCCAATATCACATAAGGGCACTCACAGTCCTTTCTCCTGAAGAACTGGGATGTAAATCTGAATACTCTAGACAAGAGGATAAGATTTCCCTAAAAGTAAAGCAGTCTATCCTGTGGTGGAATATAAGAAAAAATCTTCAGTCAGGAGTATTTTGGCGACACACAAATCAAGTCGTCATCTCTACTGACGCCAGCAGTCACTGATGGGAGGCCACCACCAAGATCAAGTAATTCAAGGTGTCTGGAGTCAAAAAATGGCAGGAGCCTCCTCAAATCTAAGAGCTGATGGCGGTCTTCAAAACACTTCTATCTCTTCAGTCAACTGTAAATCCCAACATGTAAAAATTCTGTCCGACAACTCCACCGCTGTGGCCTATATAAACCGGCAAGGAGGACAAAAAGCAAAATCTGCGTGATCTGTCAGGAAAATATTTTGCTGGGCAGAAAAGAACCTAAATTCTTTAACGGCCGTCCATCTCAAAGCAAGGAAAACATAATAGCGGACTATCTCAGCAGAGAAAATGTTAAGAGGGAGAATGGTTGTAGACCCCGATATGTTTGATCAAATAGCAAAAAAGTGGGGTACCCCGTACTTAGACCTGTTCACCCGAATCAAAAAGAAGAAACCAAGTAGAAAAATTCTGCTCCCTCTCCTTAAAAGATCAGCCATTGTTTGTGGACGCTCTATCCGCCCCATGGCCAAAGGGCCTCCTGTATGCATTTTACCTAATGAAGGGGATAGAGGAAAAGGTGCAGATGATTCTGATAGCACCTTTTTGGTCAAAAAAGATCCTGGTTTCCCCTCCTTTCCGATCTTGCAGGAGAGTTCTGGATTCTCCTATCATATCCAGGCCTACTGCATCAGGTCCAGTATCTCATCCACGTGTGTCTCAATTACAACTAACAGCTTGGAGACTGAACAAGTTATGTTAAACAGAAGGGTTTGTCAGATCCTGTATTATCCACCCTTCTGTTGAGTAAAAAGGACACAACTTCCAAGATCTATACAAGAACTTGAAAAGCCTTCTTAAAATTTGCAGGAAATGGATGGTGTCACTATCAAGATCCTAATATTCTTCTAATACTGGAATTCTACAGAAGGTCTAGATAAGGGCTCAGACCTAGCACCCTTAAAATGCAAGTTTCAGCATTAAGTAATTTTCTAGAAACAACTTGCGTAAATACCCCTAATAAAGCGGTTCCTAAAAGGCGCAACGAGACTAAAAGGCATACCTCCTTGGGATTTAAATCTAGTGCTTATGTTCTGACAGATGCGCCCTTGAACGTTTACCAGGATATTCCGCTAAAACTTCTGACGTTTAGAAGAGTTGGGGAAATCCAAGCTTTTTTCCTGCAGACCACCTTATCTCAGTCTTAGAAGACAGCACTATTCTCATGCTTAGGCTACATGCACACGAACGTTGTTTGTTTCCGTGTCCGTCTGTTTTTTTTTGCTGATAGGATGCGGACCAATTCATTTCAATGGGTCCGCAAAAAAAAATAGTGCATGTCCTATTTTTTTTTTCTTCTAGTTTGTAGACAAGGATAGGCATTATTACAAGGATCCGTAAAAAAAACAATGCCATAGGAACGTCATCCGTTTTTTGTTTTTTTTGCGGATCAGCTATTTGCGGACTGCAAAACACATACGGTCATGTGCATGTAGCCTTACTCCGATGTTCCTGCCAAAAGTTGTTTCCAAATTCCATCATCAGCAGGAGGTATCCCTATCTTCCTGCTGTCCAAATCCATCCTCAGAATTAGACAGAAAATAACATAATCTGAATGTAAGAAGATGCATACTAGCCTACTTGGATGTCAACAAAGATTTCAGGAAGTCGGACAATCTTCTGCAGTATCAGGGTCACCATAAAGGATCTGCTTGCAAGCAAGAGTACCATCGCAAGATGCATAAGAAATATTATTGAATTCTGCTACATTCAGAGGGACTTGACTCCACTAAAGGTGCGCCACCTGAGGGGTTAACTGCCGCGGATCGCAGCTACTTCTCATAGAGGTCGGGGTACCAGCTGTACGGGTTCCGAAGGTGCACTCGGTCCCCCATTAGCCGCAGACCTACTGCTTAGCTTCGGAGCGAGGATCTGTGTTTGACCTCGTTCCCAGGGCAGCTTTACTAGCTGGGTGGCTCCCTGCTCCTAAGTCTGCCTTGAGCGCCGAGCTGATCACTCGGCGCTCGACTGGTTGGTCTGTCGGTCATGTGACGCTGGCCACGTCACATGACCCTCACTCCCCACTATAAATACAGGCAGCCTGCTGGTCACAGGTTGCCTGTTAATTTAGGTTCCACCTGTGGTTTTGTCTTTCCTGGCGTACTTACCTCCTGCTGAATTCCTGACGATCCTCTGACTGCTCCTTTGTGTACTTTGCTGCTCTCCTGGTATTCTGACCCCGGCTTCCTCCTGACGATCCTCTGCTGACTCCTTTGTACTACAACGACTCTCCTGGTATTTATGACCCCGGCTTCTCCTGACAATTCTCTGCTTGCTCCTTTTGTACTTTGTAGCTTTCCTGGTATTGACTTGGTCCGTTCACATTCTGTTTGTCTGTCATCCCTGGCACTTAGTCCAAGCTAGGGATTGCTGTCCAGTTGTCCCCTGTCATTAGGACCCGCGAGGCAAGTAGGCAGGGGTAAGGGTGGAGCGCAGTGGTCACTTTCCTCCCCCCTGTGTGTGTGTGTGTGTGTGTGTGTGTGTGTGTGTACGCGACAAGTTACACCAGCTATATGATTCTGCAGCCAGTACCCGCTTCCTGTATTTGAATTAGGTGAGTGAGTTAACTTCATTGGCGGCGCAGTGGCCACAGCCCCTTCCCTCCCTTCCCCTCTCTCTTCTCATTGGTTGTGGGTGGTTTGTGTGCTGGCACACGGTAGGGTACTTCTTTGGCGCACAAAAGACGACCTCAATCGGGGAACGTTTGGTTTAATAGCTGTTTATTGTGCAGTAGACAACGCGTTTCGGAGTTTATAACTCCTTTCTCAAGTCTTAGGGGCGTCGGCAGCAAGAGTGGCCAGAAGGCTGGGAGCCTCTTCTGGTGCGTGCTTGCTGTACAGGGCGCCGCTGTACAGCAAGCACGCACCAGAAGAGGCTCCCAGCCTTCTGGCCACTCTTGCTGCCGACGCCCCTAAGACTTGAGAAAGGAGTTATAAACTCCGTAACGCGTTGTCTACTGCACAATAAACAGCTATTAAACCAAACGTTCCCCGATTGAGGTCGTCTTTTGTGCACCAAAGAAGTACCCTACCGTGTGCCAGCACACAAACCACCCACAACTTCCTCCACAGTCCCTAGGAGTTTTGGCAACTCCATCCAAAGGGACCGAACGGGTACTGGCGGCACCGACCCCCCCCCCCCCTCCCTCTCTCTGTGGACCTGCCCCTACGGATGTTGTGCGCACACACGCACAACACCAAAAGGTGAGCACACTCCATCCATTTCTGTAAACCGTATCATCGATACCCACCACCCTATGAGCGCCTCTCCCCATTTTTTGTCTCTCGCCAAAACTGCTCTTCTCATTGGTGGAAGCAGCGGCAGAGGGGGGAGGGAGGGACTGCTTCCTTCTCCCCCTGTGCTGCTGAGGGAACATGGTGTGCGCGGAGAGCAGTGCACTCAATGTTCTCTGATACTAGGCTGCACAGTGTATATGTGTGTGTGTGATATATATATATATATTTTACACACACGTTTGTCATCTCGCTTTGGATGTTTTTTAACATTAGCTATGAAAATATATATATATTTTATTGAAATTAATCAGTGTGTGTTCTGTTATAGGTTTCTGCACTGTAGTTCAGCCTAGTATCTGTAAATGGCAAATCCTGGTATTGAACCGATACGGGACAAAAGTATCGATTGGGTATTGATAATTCGATACCTGAGACAACCCTACTGCTGTAGGTCAGCTTTAAAGGGGCAGGGGTCTGTGGATGACACTGTAAAGGGAGCGGAGTGCTGTGGAAGTCACAGTTCAGGGGACAGGTAGGGTGGCCATTCAGGCCCCTCAAAAGATGGACTTAAACCCCACCCCCAAGTCCCATTAAGCCACGCCCCTAAGCCGGTTAGGCCACGCCACCTTCCACTCCGCAGCCGACAGGGAATGAAAAAATGAAGGTAAAAGTCAACTTCTGTCAGCTGCTTTGACTTTCTCCCTGCAGCTCACTCAGACAGCACAGTGCTGCTGTCTGAGAGTGAGCTGTTCAAAAGGACATTTCTGTGTCTGTCCAGGCCCTGCGCCAGTCGGATGACGGAGTCTGAAAGCCGGACTGTCTGGCCTAAAACCGGCCCTCTGGCCACCCTAGGGGTGGGCTACTGTGGAGTTCAGTTAAGGGAACGGGTACGCTATGGAGGTCAGTGTTAAGGGGCAGATTGCTGTAGAGCCCACTGTTAAGGGCACAGGGTGTTGTGGAAATCACTGTTAAGGAGATGGGCAGCTGTGGAGGTCATTGTTAATGAGGCAGAGTGTTGTGGAGGTCACATTTTGAAGGAACGGAGCTCTGTGGTGGTCACTGTTAAGGGGGCAGGTTATTTTGTAAATTACTGTTAACGAGACGGTGTACTGTGGAGGTCACTAATAAAAGGGCGGCCGCTGTGAAGGTCACGGTTAACGGGGAGGCTGCTCTGGAGGTCACTGTTAAAGGGGTGGGGTACTGTAGATGTCACGGTTATAGTGGATACTGTCTATCTCACACAAACATTAAATGAAATATACCCGTACAAAGCTGGGTCCTTCTGCTAGTATAGAATTACACATTAGTTGCATTTATTATGACCACCAGCTAATATCCAGCAGCACGGACAGCAGCTAAACTGGCTGGGAGACTCAATAAGGTCCTGGTAGGTTGTCACAGGTATCTGGAGCCATGCTGACTGCAGTGCATCCCACAGCTGCTGGAGGGAGCACAGAGGATGATTAATGGAGTGAACATGTCTGGTAGCCCCCTGGTTCGTTTTGGCAGTGATCTGTTCCACTGCAGTGTGTCAGTTTGCCTTTGCGCAACTTTGTAGCCTTCTAAAAACAATTGCCGATGGTGCTCCGCAGTTGCCACATCACTTATTCACAATTGTGCCATTTGTCCACTTACGGTACACATTCGTCACAGCAGAACAAACAACTCCACAGCTACGCAGTTTCAGAAATAAGGCAATCCTTGGCCTGAGAACCAGTAATCATCCCTTTTTTGCAACTCTGATAAATCTCCACTTTTACCCATGACAGCAGTGAATGGATGCGTGTGCAGACAGGCTATTGTACGTCTTATATACCTACCAAGCCAACTTGTGACTTCCTTCATGGGCTATGAGATATATATATATATATACTGCTCAAAAAAATAAAGGGAATACAAAAATAACACATCCTAGATCTGAATTAATTAAATATTCTTCTGAAATACTTTGTTCTTTACATAGTTGAATGTGCTGACAACAAAATCACACAAAAAATAAAAATGGAAATCAAATTTTTCAACCCATGGAGGTCTGGATTTGGAGTCACACTCAAAATTAAAGTGGAAAAACACACTACAGGCTGATTCAACTTTGATGTAATGTCCTTAAAACAAGTCAAAATGAGGCTCAGTAGTGTGTGTGTGTGGCCTCCACTTGCCTGTATGACCTCCCTACAACGCCTGTGCATGCTCCTGATGAGGTGGCAGACGGTCTCCTGAGGGATCTCCTCCCAGACCTGAACTAAAGCCTCTCTGACCGTTTGAGCAGACACATGCACATTTGTGGCCTGCTGGAGGTCATTTTGCAGGGCTCTGGCAGTGCTCCTCCTGTTCCTCCTTGCACAAAGGCGGAGGTAGCGGTCCTGCTGCTGGGTTGTTTCCCTCCTACGGCCTCCTCCACGTCTCCTGATGTACTGGCCTGTCTCCTGGTAGCGCCTCCATGCTCTGGACACTACTCTGACAGACACAGCAAACCTTCTTGCCACATCTCGCATTGATGTGCCATCCTGGATAAGCTGCACTACCTGAGCCACTTGTGTGGGTTGTAGACTCAGTCTCATGCTACCACTAGAGTGAAAGCACCGCCAGCATTCAAAAGTGACCAAAACATCAGCCAGGAAGCATAGGAACTGAGAAGTGGTCTGTGATCACCACCTGCAGAACCACTTCTTTATTGGGGGTGTCTTGCTAATTGCCTATAATTTCCACCTGTTGTCTATCCCATTTGCACAACAGCATGTGAAATTGATTGTCACTCAGTGTTGCTTCCTAAGTGGACAGTTTGATTTCACAGAAGTGTGATTGACTTGGAGTTACATTGTGTTGTTTAAGTGTTCCCTTTATTTTTTTTTGAGCAGTGTGTGTATACGTACGTACATATTTTTATAAAAAATTTTAGCAGAAAGACCCGGCTTTGCACAGGTATATTTCATCTATTTCATTTTATGTTTCCGTGTGTCGTAAAAAGATCTCAACAGTTTCCCCCATAACAGAGACCTCCACAGTGCCCGCCTCTTTAACAGTGATTGCCCCTTTAGCATTGACCACCCCTTTAACAGAGACTTTCACAGTGGCAGCCCCTTTAACAGAGACTTTCACAGGGATGGTTATATATAATGTATTATACACTCTCACACACAGTAGAAGTCAATAGCTTGAACACACGTTTTCTTTCCATGTGTGGAACAAACACAAACAGAATTAAGTAGTAAAAAAAAGTGTTTACCCAGAATGTTTTAACTTTTATATTCTTTAAACTGGCCCCCTTTCCCTTTGACAGTATGTATTCTCTCAATCGGCTTCATAAGGTAGTTGCAGTAATGGTTGAAGGAGTTCCTAGATGTGCTGACCCCTTGTTGGCTGCTTTTCCTTCACTCAGCAAACAGCACTTATCATGTACAGATATACACATTATATACATCATACACTGCTCATTTCCATGGTTACGACCACCCTGCAGTCCAGCAGCTGTGACAGTGTTTGCACACTTGCCTGCACTCCCGTTGGAATTAATGGAGGGCAGCTTCACATGAAGTTGATTGCGGGAATGCCAGAGCTGTCATGAAGTCAAAGGGGGCTACTTTATTATTATACTTATATAGAGCTGACATATTCTGCAGCGCTTTACAGACATTAGCATCAAGCTGTCCCCAGTGGGGCTTATCAGTAGGTCTTTGGAGTGTGGGAGGAAATCCATACAAACACAGGGAGTACAAGCTCCATGCGGATATTGTTTGAATTCGAACCCAGGACCCCAGCTTTGAAGAATATAAAATATAAAACATATTGCAAATGTGGTTCTTCATCATTTTTTATGTCTTCAATAGGAATCTACAATGTAGAAAATGTAGTGTTCAGATTTTTGACGGCTACTCTTTTTTTATTTTATTTTTATTCTATACATTTTTTTTAATTTTACAGGTTGGTGTTGTTAGTGCATTTGCTCAAACCTTGCGTCGATACACATCCTTAAATCATCTAGCGCAAGCAGCCCGTGCTGTCTTGCAGAATACGTCCCAAATTAATCAGATGCTTAGTGATCTCAATCGTGTGGACTTTGCTAATGTTCAGGTAAATATAGGAACTCATGGTATGTAGGTTATTTCTTGGTATGTATTAGGCTACTTTCACACTAGCGTTAATATTTTCCGGTATTGAGATCCGGCAGAGGGTCTCAATACTGGGGGGGGGGGGGGGGAAACGCTTCAGTTTCGACCCCATTCATTGTCAATGGGGACAAAATGTAACTGAACAGAATGGAATGCTCCAAAAAGCATTCCATTCTTTTTTCATACCGGAGAGCAAACAGCAGCATGCTGCAGTTTTCTTTCTGTCATGGGATGCGGAGTAAGATGGATCAGTCATGACCCACAATGCAAGTCAATGGAGACGGATCTGTTTTCTTTGACACAATAGAAAACTGATCCGACCTCCATTGACTTTCAATGGAGTTCATGACTAATCTGTCTTGGGTATGTTAAAGATAATACAACCGGATCCGTTCATAACAGATGCAGATGGTTGTATTATCAGTAACTGAAGCGTTTTTGCTGAACCCTGCCGGATGGCAAAAACGCTAAATAGCTGTGAAAGTAGCTTTATAAATGCATTTTGTTGCTAATGACAGGAACAAGCATCTTGGGTGTGTCAGTGTGAGGAAGGCATAGTCCAGAAGCTGGAACAAGATTTCAAGTTAACTCTTCAGCAACAGAGTTCTTTGGACCAGTGGGCGAGTTGGTTGGATAATGTTGTTACCCAAGTCCTGAAGCCACATGAAGGGAGCCCCAGTTTCCCAAAAGCTGCCAGGCAGTTCCTTCTGAAGTGGTCATTCTACAGGTCAGTTCATGCATGTGAGGATGTAGGAAAACCTACAGATTTAGCATTTTTAATATTGTGGTTATCACCTGCATTCCCTTATTATCTAGACCTTTATTTTTTTTTATCTTTATTTTTTATTATTGCATTTTACTTATGTGGAGTTAAAATCATTTTTAATTGGTCTTTATTAACAATGTCTTTGCGAAGCCTTGATTTTATCTAGTAGCAGGATCTGAATTTTCACTGTTTGTTCAAGCAGCACAGCTGACTGACTCCTTATCTCTGACCTCCTAAACACTCATTATAGCTCAATTCTTATATTACTGATAAGAATGTGGCTTAAATAAGTTTAGTCATTTAGAGATAAGGTTTATTAGATGACCGGCACAAAGCGAAAGTACAATTCATACAGCTAGACAAATAGTTAAACCTTTGTGACACAACGTCTCAATATTTTTAATAAAGACCTATTGAAAAAAAAATTTTTAGCCAATGAGTTAAATGTAATGATAAAAAAAAAAATTGCACCCGAAGGTGTACCTAGCCTTTAATATATTGTTGATATAATCACTTAACACACTTCTCAGTCTGAAATTTCTCGGTTTTCTTCACAGCTCAATGGTAATCCGGGACCTCACCTTGCGCAGTGCTGCCAGTTTTGGGTCCTTTCATCTAATCAGATTACTTTATGATGAATACATGTTCTACTTGGTGGAACACAGAGTTGCTCAAGCAACGGGAGAGACACCCATTGCAGTAATGGGAGAGGTGAGTTATAAATCCTGTCATACAGTATTGCATTCATTGTCATAGCCATTATAAGCAAAGAATTCCTATTCCATTATGTGTGGAATAAAAATATTTTATGAAGGCTCACTATGTGCATAGTGATGTCCTATAAAAAAAATTACATATGCAAATTAGTACACCTTATGCCTCACCATAAAACCTTCCATTTTGCAGTCTAAAAATGACCATCTCCAAGTAGTAAACATGACGCAACTCGCATGTATTCAGTCTATAGAGGAATTCCGGCAGGTTAAGTCTATTAAAGGGGTTGTCAAGAAACATATTCTAAATTTTTAAAACCAGCCCTTGGATTTATATGTAATTATATATTAATAAAAAATAATTTTTAGCCAGTGAGCTATTTAATATAATATATCTGTATAGCACCACCTGCTATTTGTTATTTTCCTTATTTTTTTTGTCCATCTCACTGAGCTGGTAGAACATGCTCAGTTTAAATCTTCAACTGCCACCAGCCATGTGTTCTGTTAGCTGGGGCAGTTACAGGGAGAGGGCTGCAGCAGAAAAAACACATTCCTGAGCTATAAGGCTGAAGATCATCTAGCAGAGCGATTAGAACAGCGAATGAGGAGATCTCTGGACCTATGTGTGGTACAGCGCTGGTTCTAGCTTTGTTAGAAAGGTATTGTCATGTACCTGATTTAAATTATATATATATATATATATATATATATATATATATATATATATATATATATATTTAAATCAATCAAGTTATCAATATGGCAATTACTCAGATGTCCAGCTCTCCATGGTGCGCATGTGCCAGTCCTAGTGGTGCCAGTGAGAAGGTCCTAGTTGCTTTGCAACCTTTTCTGCACAGACGCTGTGCTCTACCTCGTCCCGGTTACTTAGCAACTTCCTGAACACTTTGTTACATGTATCACAACTTAGATTTAGAATCTGAGAGGTGGGGATAGAGAAGCTCAATTGGAGAGTGCACTGATTTGCATATGTAATTGGTGTGATGTCACTGTGTTAGTAATTGACCAGGGATGCCCAAAATTTTGCATCCCACTGTATATGTTACTGTGGACAATTAAGCAAGTTGACGTGAAAGGATCTGCAAAAGGCATTAAGTTAAAGATTGCACTTTCCCTTTTATATTTTAAGCAAAATATTTTTATTTTTAAATTTTAAATTTCAAAATAGCAAAAAAGGTAAAGGCCTGAAGGAAAACTTTGGGCACTCACTTTGGCAAGTATCAAATGCTTTTTGTAGCCAACCAAGAGTCTTTAAATTCTTGTTTAACCACCTCAGCTCCCCTAGCTTAAACACCCTTAATGACCAGACCACTTTTTACACTTCTGCACTACACTACTTTCACCATTTATTGCTCGGTCATGCAACTTACCACCCAAATGAATTTAACCTCCTTTTCTTCTCACTAATAGAGCTTTCATTCGGTGGTATTTCATTGCTGCTAACATTTTTACTTTTTTTTGTTATTAATCGAAATTTAACGATTTTTTTGCAAAAAAATGAAATTTTTCAGTTGTAAAATTTAGCAAAAAAAATACATCCATATATACATTTTTCTCTAAATTTATTGTTCTACAGGTCTTTGATAAAAAAAAATAATGTTTTACCCAAACCATTTTTTTTTAACCCAAAGTTATAGCGTTTACAAACTATGGTACAAAAATGTGAATTTCCGCTTTTTGAAGCAGCTCTGATTTTCTGAGCACCTGTCATGTTTCCTGAGGTTCTACAATGCCCAGACAGTACAAACACCCCACAAATGACCCCATTTCGGAAAGTAGACACCCTAAGGTATTCGCTGATGGGCATAGTGAGTTCATAGAACTTTTTTATTTTTTGTCACAAGTTAGCGGAAAATGATGATTTTTTTTCTTTTTTCTTCTTACAAAGTCTCATATTCCACTTGTGACAAAAAATAAAAACTTCCATGAACTCACTATGCCCATCACGAAATACCTTGGGGTGTCTTCTTTCCAAAATGGGATCACTTGTGGGGTAGTTATACTGCCCTGGCATTCTAGGGGCCCTAATGTGTGGTAAGTAGTTTGAAATCAAAATGTGTAAAAAATGACCTGTGAAATCCTAAAGGTGCTCTTTGGAATGTGGGCCTCTTTGCCCACCTAGGCTGCAAAAAAGTGTCACACGTGGTATTGCCGTACTCAGGAGTAGTTGGGCAATGTGTTTTGGGGTGTCATTTTACATATACCCATGCTGGGTGAGATAAATATCTCGGCAAAAGACAACTTTTCCCATTTTTTTTTTTTATACAAAGTTGGCATTTGACCGAGATATTGCTCTCACCCAGCATGGGTATATGTAAAATGACACCCCAAAACACATTCCCCAACTTCTCCTGAGTACGGCGATACCAGATGTGTGACACTTTTTTGCAGCCTAGATGCGCAAAGGGGCCCACATTCCTTCTAGGAGGGCATTTTTAGACATTTGGATCCCAGACTTCTTCTCACGCTTTAGGGCCCCTAAAATGCCAGGGCAGTATAAATACCCCACGTGACCCCATTCTGGAAAGAAGACACCCCAAGGTATTTAATGAGGGGCATGGCGAGTTCATAGAATTTTTTTATTTTTTTGCCACAAGTTAGCGGAAATGTATATCTTTTTTTATTTTTTATTTCTTTTTTTTATTTTATTTTTTCCTCAGTCTCCCTTTCCGCTAACTTGGGACAAAAATTTCAATCTTTCATGGACTCAATATGCCCCTCAGCGAATACCTTGGGGTGTCTTCTTTCCTAAATGGGGTCACATGTGGGGTATTTATACTGCCCTGGCATTTTATGGGCCCTAAAGCGTGAGAAGAAGTCTGGAATATAAATGTCTAAAAAAAAATTACGCATTTGGATTCCGTGAGGGGTATGGTGAGTTCATGTGAGATTTTATTTTTTGACACAAGTTAGTGGAATATGAGACTTTGTAAGAAAAAAAAAAATCAAAATTCTGCTAACTTGGGCCAAAAAAATATCTGAATGGAGCCTTACAGGGGGGTGATCAATTACGGGGGTGATCAGGGAGTCTATATGGGGTGATCAGGGGTTAATAAGGGGTTAATAAGTGACAGGGGGGGGTGTAGTGTAGTGGTGTTTGGTGCTACTTATTACTGAGCTGCCTGTGTCCTCTGGTGGTCGATCCAAGCAAAAGGGACCACCAGAGGACCAGGTAGCAGGTATATTAGACGCTGTTATCAAAACAGCATCTAATATACCTGTTAGGGGTTAAAAAAATCGCATCTCTAGCCTGCCAGCGAATGATCGCCGCTGGCAGGCTGGAGATCCACTCGCTAACCTTCCGATCCTGTGTGCGCGCGTTCACAGGAAATCTCGTGTCTCGCAGGAGGACGCGTACATGCGTCCAGGAGGAATGAATCGACCGCCTCCAGGACGCGTCCCTGCGTTCGGCGGTCCGGAGGCGGTTAAGTGGATTTTCATCCATTCTTCCTTGCAAAAGTCTTCCAGATCTGTGAGATTCCTGGTCCATCTGGCATGCTCTGCTCTTTTGAGGTCTATCCAGATTTTCAATAATGTTCAGATCAGGGGACTGTGAGAGCCATGATAAAACCTTCAGCTTGTGCCTTTTTGAGGTAGTCTATTGTGGATTTTGAGGTGTGATTAGGATCATTATCTGTTTGTAGAAGCTTCTTCAACTTCAGTTTTTTTTTTTACAGTTGGTTTTATATTTGCTTGTATTTCATTGGATCCATTCTTCTCTACCCATAAAATGTTCCTCGTTTCATTGACTGTAACACAATCCCAAAGCATGATTTATCCACCTCCATGCTTAGTGGTTGGAGAGGCGTTGTTTTCATGAAGTTCTATGCCCTTTTAGATTTTTTTCAAACATACCTTTGCTCTGTGTCAATGTGTTTTTTTTTTTTTGTTTTTTTTTTACCTTGGTCCACAGGACTTATTTCCAAAATGCATGAGGCTTGTTTAGATATTCTTTTGCAAACTTCTGACACTAAATCTTGTGAGGATGCAGGAGAGGTTTTGTTCTGATGACTTCCATGAAGGCCATATTTGTGCAGGTGTTGCTGAACAGTAGAATAATGTAAAACAACTCCAGAGTCTACTAAATCTTCCTAAAGGTCTTGTGCAGTCAAGTGAGGGTTCTGGTTTGCCTTTCTAGCAATCCTACTAGTACTTGTCTAAAATTTTTCTTAGTCTTCCAGATCTTCTCTTGACCTCCACTGTTGGTGTTAAGTGCTATTTCTTAATTACATTTCAAAGTGAAAAAATGACAACTTGAAAACTCTTTGCTATCTTCCTATAGATGCCTCTTGCTTTGTGAGCCTCAACCATTTTCATTTTCAGAGTGTTAGGCAGCTGCTTAGAAAAACCCATGGCTGCTGTTTTTAGGGACAAAATTACAGGAGTATTTTTAGAACTTTTAAATTTGCATCACTTGGCCTTTCCTAATGATGATTGTGAACAAGCATTATTCCTACCGAGCTATTTAAAGGGGTTCTCTGTGAATTAAGAAAATGAAAATACTTAAATATTACTTTATTATAAATATATTCCGAGGTAACTTTCATTAGTTATAATGGTTTGTTTTGTCTAGGAAGCACGTCAGAAAACACTTAAATTCACAATACCGGAGTATAGTAATAAGGTCTCGCCCTACAAAATCCAAATCCTCAGACCTAGGCATAGTATGCTAAAACGTAACTTTTTACTTATTACGATTAAAATTGAAATAAAATAAAGTGCTCAAATATTGCGGTGAATTAAAGCTATAATATCAAAGCCATCAAAAAATACCTGGGAGAAGACAATTGCCGGTGTATATAAATGGAATAATCTTACCGTTTCCTGAGATGCGTATACTGATATAGGTCCGCCCAGTGTTCATCCTTTTGATGTCAAGACTGTAAGCAATGGTATCAGCAGGGCCTGTGGTAAATCTTCTGGGGACATAATCCTAGCTCCCCCTTACAAATCCTACAATTGGTTGGGATAGGGGCTATAAGTCCCTACCTAACAGTGATTCAGAGCACCCGCCTCGATAGGGGTGACCCCCGTCAGGAACTTGTCCCTATTAGGGGCCTGTTCCCTACACATTTCCTAACATGCCAGAGAATCATCAGTGGATATTTAAGTAGACAGTCCGCTAAAATAGGAAAAAAAGGAAAAACAAGAAAATAAACTATTTTGCCTAAGAAAGACATACATTAGATCAACTAAATAGTGATCTACTAACCACTTCTGGACTGGAGTCAAAGCCGTGGAGGTGATGTCAGGTGATTAGACAGCTCCTTAAGCAAAATTCAAGGACACACAACTGTGTCCGGACGAGTGTAAGGAAGTTTCCCTACAAGACTCTTCTGCCTAGCCTAGGATACAATTAGAGCATTTATATAAAAAACGGAAAATAAAAATCAATAAATATAAACAGTAAGACACCATCCATTGGATTAATGCTATGGATCCCTGGCAAAAGAGCCAGGAGCCCAATGATGTATCGAGGTGTACACAATTATTATTAGCCCAACGAAACTAGGGGAGGAGCGCACTCTTATTTTGAGTTAGATGAAGCAACTATAATTAAGTTGTTCGTTGAGGCAATCGGGGTATACAGTTCTCGTATAGAAAATCCATTTGGCCTCATGTTGTAAATTTTTGTCCCAATCTCCTCTTCTACCTGTTTGTTTGATCAGGACAATACCCATGAAATACAGGTAGTCACATTTACCATCATGTTCCTTTCGAACATGACGAGAAACAGATGTTTCTCTCTGATTTATGTCACCAATATGTTCTCCGATTCTGTGTCTAAATTCTCTTGTAGTCTTCCCAATGTACTTTTTCCACACTTACATGTAATCTTATGAATTACCCCTTTTAGATTTACAATTAATCATCTCTCTGATCTTATAAACCTTACTTGTAACATTGCTTACAAAGGTCTTACCGCAATGCACAAATCTGCATGAAACACAGCCGCCACATCTGTAGGAACCTACCACTGGTTTGTTCAACCATGTCCTAGGTGCTGGGGGTGCTACATACAGATGTGTAGCCTGGTTAGCACTCAAACTCTTAACTCAAATTTCTTCAATCATCGTGTTATCTTGAAACAAAAGCCATTGAAAAGCAATTGAAGGTGTTTGCTTAGTTTAGATAACACATCTCAGAAAGCATGAGTGTTAACTCTACTACATCGGTAGTGACTTTTTACTACCATGTCCCGAATACTGGTGCCTCTCTTATAAGCGATGCTTGGGTAATCCCTCACTACAGTACGGATATCCGTGTCCATGCGTGGGAGCCGCTTCATCAAACGTGCTGATAAGGCGAATCTCCCTTTTATTCTCTTTCTTGGCAACCGCCACAGGGATCCTTTTTTCTTGGTATTAAGAAGGGAGGCGCGATCTTGTGAACACGCTAGTTGAAAGGCTGGTTTCAAAGTGTGGAGAGGGTAACCCCGATCAAGGAATCTGTCCCTTAAGTCTGCTGCTTGTCTTTAAAAAATTTACTGTCATGGACAATTCCTCCTGATACGCAGGTACTGTCCACGAGGAATCCCCTTCTTGAGGGGGTAAGGGGGACTGCTGTCCCACCTCAGAAGGGTTTTTGTGGAAGTCTGTTTCCTGAAAATTGATGTATCTAGAGAACCATTTGGGTTCTTGATGCGGATGTCAAGGAATGGTAATCTGGACATATGGCATTCCGATGTGAATCGTGGGCCAATACCATTATTGTTTAAGCTTTTGGTCCAAGCAGTGAATGCCTCCCTTACTCCCTTTCCAAATCACAAAGACATCATCAATAAATCTAGCCCACATCTGGATGTTTTTACTTCCCAACACTGGTTCGTCCCCAAACACACAGGTGCCTTCCCACCAGCCCAGGAACAAATTAGCATACGATGGGGCACAAGAACTCCCAATCACAGTGCCCCAGAGCTGGTGGTAGCACCTGCCGTTAAAGAGGAAGAAATTTTTACAAAGAGAAAATTCCAAAAGTTGAAGAAAAAATTGATTATGAAAGGTGTATTGACAACCACGTGTGGAAAGAAAATGTGCAACTGCACATAAACCAAATTCATGGGGAATGGATGAATAAAACTCTTCAACATCAATACTGCCCAGAACAGAACCTTCATCCAAATTAATGTTTTCAATGTAGAAATTGGATAAAGTATCTTTACAAATTAATACCCTCCAATTGCTTAAGGAGGTCACCTATGTATCGTACATATGAAGGAAGGGCTGTAATAAAGGGTACTAAGATTCTGTCAATATATATACCCAAATTTTGGCCTAAACTACCCACTCCCGAAACAATGTCGCCCCTTCAAGGGGGTGCAACCCTTGTGCACTATCGGGAGGCAGTAGAACGTTGCTGTTTGGGGATGTTGGGGGAGTAGAAAGTCATATTCATTCTGGTCAATCAACTTGTTCATTTTCGCATTGTCCAGAAAGAACTTGAGTTCCCACTTATATTCAGTTGGATCACTATCCAAAGTTTCAAAGCACTCATTAGATGTTAGCAGAGTTTCTCACATTGCTCTATACATGGTCGTATCTAAAATAACCGTATTACCACCCTTATCTGACGGTTTAATGGTTATATTTGTATACTGTTGTAAACTCTTTAAAGCTGACAATTTTTCTTTTGTGCAGTTAGAGGGGGTGAAGTGCAAAGGTTTACTTTCTAAGTCACTACTCACCAAATTTAAAAAGACATCAATGCAGTTTGTATCCCCACAAGGTGGATTTTTAGTACTTTTATATTTCAGATGTAGGGCCTCCTTGTGAGGATACACTGTTCAGCATCTTAACGTCCTCCAACATCTCAATTGGGACACCCAACTCAAGACTTTCTTTTCTCTCTATATTGCAAAAATGTTTAAACCACCTAAGTTTGCTTGCAAATAAATTGTTGCTCACCATAGTTTTAAATCAATTGTATTTAGCTGTTGGGACAAATGAGGTCTTTTTCAAGGATGCTCATCTCAGGACCTGTAAGGGAACGGGTAGACAAGTTAATTACTTTTGGGCCGCAGTTGTTCCTAGGTTCTGTTGTGGGTGATTCTGTAAGGGGTATGTGGGGGTCTGGTATAAAAAACCTGAGTTACACCTGCCCTGTGTGTTACCCCTAAAGTTTTTTTCCCCTTCCCCTACCACGTACTGGAATCTTATTAGTACTCTGTTCCCTTTCTGAATCAGAATGCTCTGTTTCCATGGAGGACAAGTCCGTGTCCTGAATAGAACCTCGATTCCTCTCACTGTTTAGGGTATAGACCTTATTTTCCTTGAAGTCCGCAATATCTCGTACAAACTGCTTATGCTTTCTCTCTTTTGAGATGATATCGAAATCGCTCTAATGTGGCCTCCCAGCGTGAAAAAGATGATCTAAAAATATTAGCATATTTTACTCATGGACCCGGATATCCGTACTATAGTGAGGGATTACCCGAGCATCACTTATGGGAGAGGCACCAGCATTCAGGACATGGTAGTAAAAAGTCACTATGTAGCACCCCCAGCACCTAGGACATGGTTGAACAAACCAGTGGTAGGTTTCTACAGATGTGGCGGCTGTTTCTCGTGCAGATTTGTGGTAAGACCTTTTGTACAGAAATGTTCTGAGTAAGGTTTAGAAGATCAGAGATATGATTAATTGTAAATCTAAAGGGGTAATTTATAAGATTAAATGTAAGTGTGGAAAAGAGTACATTGGGAAGACTACTAGAGAATTTAGACGCAGAATCGGAGAGCATATTGGTGACCTAACAAATCAGAGAGAAACATCTGTTTCTCTCCACGTTTGTAAGGAACATGATGGTAAATGTGACTACCTGTATTTCATGGGTATTGACCTGATCAAACAAACAGGTAGAAGAGGAGATTAGGATAAAAATATTTTACAACGTGAGGCCAAATGGGTTTTCTATTTGACAACTGTGTACCCTGATGGCCTTAACGAACAACTTAATTATAGTTGCTTCATCTAACTCTCAAAATAAGAGTGTGCTCTTCCCCTTGTTTTGCTGGGCTAATTGTGCATCTCGATACATCATTGGGCTCCTGGCTCTTTTACCAGGGATCCATAGCATTAATCCATTGGATGGTGTCTTTTTTTTTTAATTTTATTTATTTTTCCGTTTTTATATAAATGCTCTGATTGTATCCTTCTAAGGCTAAGTTCACACGAACGTGTGTGATCCGTGGCTGTATTGCGGCCCGCAAATTGCGGGCCGCAATACACAGCCACAGTTTTGTGTGCATTCCGCATCACGGATGCGGACCCATTCACTTCAATGGGTCCGCAAATCCGGAATCGCGGAACAGCCGCAAGGAACGGGACCCCTCGGAAGCACTACAGAGTGCTTCCGTGGGGTCACGTCCCGTACTTCCGTTCCGCAAAAAGATAGGACATGTCCTATCTTTTTGCGGAACGCGGACCTATTAAAGTGAATGGGTCTGCGATCCGATGCGGCTGACCTACGGCCGGCGATCGTGCATTGCGGCCCGCTATTTGCGGGCTGCAGCACGGGTCACACACGTTCGTGTGAACTCGGCCTAAGTATATTGCCTATAAATCTCTTTAAGAGCAATCTTGCCCGTAATGTAGAATAGCCATGCTGCATCGATATGGCTGTCAGGTGAGCGGAGCTACTAATGCCCGGTTACCCAGCAATGGGTGATGTTGTACCGCCGCGTGACGTTACTTCCAGCTGTTCCATTGTCACATGACGGCTCCTTCCTGTTCTCGACTATGCAAGCACAATTGGCGTGCACTTCAGCGCACTCTGAGTAGGGGAGGAGCTGTGTCTGGGCAGTATGACCGGGAGAATTTAAAAAGGAGTACAGCACCGTATATCGCGCTCTCCTCCGGTACAATCTGCTAGGCGGTGAGACGCGAGGTCTGGTAGGGACACTTCCTTACACTCGTCCGGACACAGACCACAGTTGTGTGTCATTGGATTTTGCTTAAGGAGCTGTCTATCACCTGACATCTACTCCTCGGCTTTGACTCCAGTCCAGAAGTGGTTAGTAGATCACTATTTAACTATTTAGTTGATCTAATGTATGTCTTTCTTAGGCAAAATTGTTTTTGTTTTTCCTTTTTTTTTTTTCAATTTTAGTGGACTCTACTTAAATATCCACTGATGATTCCCTGTATGGGATGGAACATGGCATGACGGGACATGAGAGAGAAACATGTGTAGAGAATAGTCCCCTAGTAGGCACAGGTTCCTGACGGGCTCGCCTTTATTGGGGCGGGTGCTCTGTAGGATTATGTCCCTAGAAGATTTACCACAGTGATGCAGGCCCTGCTGATACCATTGTTTACCGTCTTGACATCAAAGGACTAAAACTGGGCGGACCTATATCAGTATACGCATCTCAGGTTCCGGTAAGATTATTCCTTTTATTTACACTGGCAATTGTCTGCTCCCAGGTATTTTTTTATGGCTTTGATATTATAGCTTTAATTCACCGCACTATTTGAGCACTTTTTTTATTTTATTTTATTTCAATTTTAATCATAAGTAAGTTAAGTTTTATCATACTATGCCTAGGTCTTTTTTGAGGATTTGGATTTTCTCTGAGAAGCAATCATTAGGAGAAATAAAATGGCTTCCGTCCTATTAGTGCACACACAACCTGTCCTAATCACACAGCAGGATAAGTTGCTTCAGAACACTGAGCCAAAAAGCTGCCTCATCCTCCTCCTCCTCCTACTTGTTAGGGATTATGATTCTGACTAATGAAAAATATTTGGGAATATATTTATTATAAAGTAATTAAGTATTTTAATTTTCTGAATTCCTGGAGAACCCCTTTTTAAGTCGGTCAAAGTTATCTGACCATTCAAATCCCCTTGGGCTCCCGTACTTTTGCAGGGTACTTTTTTCACTCAAATTGTACAAAACTAAAACAATACACTGATATTGTTTAAAAACAGTTATTATGACCAGGGGTGCCCAAACTTTTGCTATAGTGTTTGTGCAAAAGATGTGTGATAGTGTTTATAGTGCAAAGGATTTAGGCAGGTTTGGAAAATATAGTGCAAAATAAGAATGCTTTAAAAATAGAACTGTTAATAGTTTCTTCATATCTATTAACAGAATGCAAGCCTTTAAGACAGCATCAATACTTTTCTCTACACTTGCACTAAGGCAGGGCAAGTAATGAAAAGGAAAAAAAAAAATTGCCTGATTAATCTACATATTCTTGCCCATGTCAATTATTCTGGTTACCGGTGGTCTCCCCTCGCCTGCTCTTCAGATGTTTGTGTCAAGTTCTTCTACTCTCTAACTGTGCCCAGCTTCTCCCATTTTTCCAACTGCGACCACCTACCCTCACTGCTCCAACTGCAGCCATCTCCTCTCCAAATGCTGACAGTTGGGCAACTAAACAATGGGCAAAAAAGCAGTCATTTATGAATCCTAAAGGGTTGTTATTCCAAACATCTTTGTAAGCTAATTACAGATTTTTTGTGTATGTAGGCTTGCTGCAATCCTTCTGTCTCTTCATGTAATCCCAGACAGACTTGATGATGTTGAGATCAGGACTCTGTGGGGCTGTATCACCATTTCACTCCTTGTTCTTTACAATGAAGATGGGTCTTAATGACATTGGCTGCATGTTTGGGGCTGTTATCCTGAAGAATAAATTTGGAGCTAATCAGATGCCTCCCTGAATGGTATCATGCTTCTCTTTGAAATCTGAACATGTTCAGCAGTACCATCAGCTCAGAACTGGCAGAAACCAGTAGGACCCATGTATATCCAGCTATGTTCGGTCAAGTCTGGCCAAGTGGTCTTCATGGAGAAACTGTGACCAAAGAGTCATAGCTTTGAAGTAAAAACTAGGCCAAGCGACTCAAGTATGCACAAAAACATAGGAACTGTGGTGTAGAAAAATGTCAGCAGGTACTCTGAACTAAGGAGTCAAGATTTGAAATATTTGGTTGTAACAGAATGCAGTTTATTTGCAAAGTAATGAGTGTCTGCAGGCGACAGCGAAGCATGTTGAAGGGTCCTTGCAAGTTTGGGGTTGCATTTCAGGAACGTTATTTGGGGATTTAGTAAGGACGAATGGTGTTCTCAACACTAAGAAATGCAGGGAGGCATCTGGTTGGCCCAAAATTTATTCTGCAGCAGGACATGTGACTTTCTCGAACATAGCCAATGACATTTAGAACTATATTCAGCATGAAGAAAAACAAAACACTTCTGTTTTTGAAAGCATTCTTACTTTGCAGCATTTATGTCCACACCTGCCTAAAAGTTTGGATGGTACTGTGTATATACATGTGCGCGCTATGTATCTATCGTACACACGTCTTTGGATGTTCTCATTCATCCAGGTCATGGTATATCCGTAGTAATAATCACAGCAACTGGACGTATTCTTTTTCTGGAAGTTGTTTTGCTTGTCATCCTTCTGGCTTTCTCAGTTAAGCTTGTTAGCTATCATCTTGCAGTGTAATACTGCCGCTGATTTGCCTGATGAGCAAGCAAGCGCTCGATCATCGGGCAGTCCAAATCTTTTGACATGTTAAAAATTGTTGTTTGCAGGCAGCAGATTGTGATGTTGTGTAAAGATCTGCTGCCAGCAAACCACTATACAGCATGGAGACAAGGGGTGGCATAGCGATTTGCTCCTCTCCATGCTGCGGAGGAGAGTGCTGCATGTAATAGCAGTGGTCTCCTCTGCTAGCGAGCAGGTGATTGACGGGAAGGAACGTTTCCCTTCCAATTATTTGTCTGTCTCTTCAGGCTTTGTAATACAGCCTTTAGAATAGCTTATACATGAATGCTCCTGCTTTAAATGCTGGTCTCGCGTGCTTCACCCATGGAGATATAAAGTGGTGTTTGCATTTGCATTACTGAAGCGCTAACACCTCTCCCGAAAAAGTATTATCAGACTTATAGCTTCAGTCATTCACTAATCACCAGTATTTAATGCAGGAGAATTCTTGAACAAGCCATTCTAACTTAGAAAGACAGATGACTACCGGAACATCATCTTCAAGAAAAATAAATGAGTACAGTTGCTCTGACTTATTTCTACTGAGAGATATAAGAGAGAAAGATGGATATTTTTATTTATATATCAGTCACTGTTAGAAGTTGCTTGAGAGAGTTATTCATTATTTGAAATGTTGCATGTATGTGATTAATGGAGCGCTGTATTATATCCTGGAGCTAGGGTAAACTGGGAATTGAAGGCTGAAATCGTATGACTTTTGGCCAAACTCTACAACTATGCCTGGTTATGCACAATGAGTGATATACAAATTAGGGATTGACCGATTATCGGAGTTGCCGATATTTATGATTTTCAGTTATTGGTATCGGCATCTAACCTTGCCAATAATGCGTCCAGCACGCTATCGCAGAACATGAGCGCCCTGCTGTCAGCACGCCATGTTCCCCAGCAGCACAGGGGTGAAGGAGTCACTCTCTCCCTCCCCCTGTGCTGCGCTGCCAATGAGGAGAGATGGGAGGAGGAGGGGTGGGCGTACTGCGCCACCAATGAAAGTTAACGTCTAATACAAATACAGGAGGCGGCGCCCAGCCTTATATGACTGCTGCTGATCGCAGCTCCCTGGCACAGTGCGCCCTCCGACCCACCCACCCCCCAGCATTAAAAACATTGGCGCATTGCCCCCATCCCCCAGTATTAAAATCATTGGTGGCGCAGTATGTCCCCCCCCTCCCCCCAAGTATTAAAATCATTGGTAGCAGTGGCAGGGTGCCCTCCCCTCTTCATTAGTGGCAGTGGCAGCTTCTGATCGGAGCCCCAGCAGTGTAATCCCGGTGCTCCGATCGGTTACCATGGCAGCCAGGACGCTACTGAAGCCCTGGCTGCCATGGTAAGCTCCCTGCTGCTGTGTGCACTATGCACAGGGCAGCAGGGAGAGTGTGAAGTCCTAGTCACCCTATAGACCCAATAGAGCTCTATTAGGGGGAATAGGACAAGGGATTAAAATATCCCAGGTTCTAGCCCCTAAGGGGGGAAATACACTGAACAAAAATATAAAGGCTTTCGGTTTTGCTCCCGTTTTGCATGAACTGAACTGAAAGATCTGAAACATTTTCTACTTACACAAGACCCATCACTCTCAAATATTCTCAAATCTGTCTAAATCTGTGTTAGTGAGCACATCTCCTTTGCCGAGATAATCCACCCCACCTGACAGGTGTGGCATATCAAGGTGCTGATTAGACAGCATGAATATTACACAGGTGTGCCTTAGACTTCCCACAATAAAAGACACTCTGAAATGTGCAGTTTGATCACCCAGAACAATGCCACAGATGTTGCAACGTTTGAGGGAGCGTGCAATTGGCATGCTGACTGCAGGAATGTCTACCAGAGCTGTTGCCCGTGCAATGAATGTTCATTTCTCTACCGGAATGCCATCTCCAAAGGCGTTTCAGAGAATTTGGCAGTACATCCAACTGGCCACACAACTGCAGACCATGTGTAACCACACCAGCCCAGGACCTCCACATCCAGCATGTTCACTTCCATGATCTTCTGAGACCAGCCACCCAGACAGC
Source organism: Bufo bufo (assembly GCF_905171765.1). Lineage (NCBI taxonomy): Eukaryota > Metazoa > Chordata > Amphibia > Anura > Bufonidae > Bufo > Bufo bufo. The sequence continues at coordinate 493,131,587 of NC_053390.1, forward strand.
TGCAGCAACAATTGGTTTGCATAACCAAAGAATTTCTGCACAAACGGTCAGAAACAGTCTCAGGGAAGCTCATCTGCATGCTCGTCGTCCTCATCGGGGTCTGTACCTGACTGCAGTTTGTCATAGTAACTGACTTGAGTGGACAAATGCTCACATTCGATGGCGTCTGGCATGTTGGAGAGGCGTTCTGTTCACAGATGAGTCCTGGTTTTCACTCGGGGCAGATGGCAGAATGCGTGTGTGGCGTTGTGTGGGTGAGCGGTTTGCTGACGTCAATGTTGTGGATAGAGTGGCCCATGGTGGCAGTGGGGTTATGGTATGGGCAGGCATATGTCATGGACAACGAACACAAGTGCATTTTATTGATGGCATTTTGAATGAGCAGAGATACTGTGACGAGATCCTGAGGCCCATTGTTGTGCCATTCATCCACGACAATCACCTCATGTTGCAGCATGATAATGCACGGCCCCATAGTGCAAGGATCTGTACACAATTCCTGGAAGCTGAAAACATCCAGTTCTTGCATGGCCAGCATACTCACCAGACATGTCACCCATTGAGCATGTTTGGGATGCTCTGGATCGGCATATACGACAGCGTGTGCCAGTTCCTGCCAATATTCTGCAACTTTGCACAGGAGGAGTGGAACAACATTCCACAGGCCACAATCAACAACCTAATCAACTCTATGCGACAGAGATGTGTTGCACTGCGTGAGGCAAATGGTGGCCACACCAGATACTGTTTTTCTGACCCCCTCCCCCCAGTAAGGCAAAACTGTGCACATTTCAGAGTGTCCTTTTATTGTGGGCAGTCTAAGGCACACCTGTACAATATTCCTGCTGTCTAATCAGCACCTTGATATGCCACACCTGTGAGGTGGGGTGGATTATCTCGGCAAAAGAGATGTGCTCACTAACACAGATTTAGACAGATTTGTGAATATTTGAGAGTAATGGGTCTTTTGTGTATGTAGAAAATGTTTCAGATCTTTGCGTTCAGCTCATGCAAAATGGAAGCAAAACTGAAAGTGTTGTGTTTATATTTTTGGTCAGTGTAGTTATTAAATAAAAGTAAAAAAAAATAATAATTTTAAAACCCCAAAATATTTAGTATAAATCGACCCCCTTTCCTAGATGGATGGATAGATAGATATCTCTAATAGTCCAAATTATTAAAATATTTAAAAAAAATAATAATCTGTGGTGAATGTCGTAACAGAATTTATTTTATTTTTTTTCAAAAATGAAAATGCACAGAATATCGGTATAAGCTATCGGCCTGAAAATTCACAGGTTATCAGTATCTGCTCTGAAATATCAATATCGGTCGATCCCTAATACAAATGTATGCTGACTGAATTACACATTAGGGTAACACTGGAGTTATGTCTTTACCTTTTTAAGTGGTGGATTTATTTTTTAAATATGCTTATTTTTATTTTATTTTTTATTTCCCCCATCAGTTCAGTGAATTGTCTTCTGTGTTAATTGATAAAGGTGAGTAGTGTTCATAGTTTGACTTTGGTTCATTTTGATTACTGATATATCTTTGCAAATACTATACTTTTTTTGACGTTGAATTTCAAGTTTTTTTTTTCTCATGCTGTGTTGTTCATTCATCTATACAGTGCTGTGAAAAAGTATAAAAAATATTTGCCGCCTTTCTATTGTATTTGCACATTTGTCACACTTAAATGTTTTAGACTATCAGACAAAGAGAACCTGAGTAAATACAAAAATGCAGTTTAAATGATGATTTGTTTTATTAAGGAAAAATGCTATCCAAACCAAACTAACCCTATGTGAAAAAAATACCGACAGACATGTAGAATAAAGAAATAACGTAATTAGAACCTGTCTGACAACATGAAGTAAGCTAAAACGGGGATGCCCAACCTGCAGCCCTCCAGCTGTTTCAAAACTACAACTCCCAGCATGCCCAGCCAGCCTAAAGCCATCAGTCTACAGCAGGGCATGGTGGGAGTTGTAGTTTTTCAATAGCTGGAGGGCCACAGGTTGAGCATCCCTGGGCTAAAAGATCTCAAAAAGCAACAGATCATGCCCCGATCTGAAGAAATTTAGATGAGAAAGAAAGTCATTGACATCTGTCAGTCTGGGAAAGGTTATAAAGCCATTTCTAAGGCATTTGGACTCAAGGCGGACCACAGTGAGAGCTGTTATCTACAAACTGAGTAATTTTGGTAGACTGGCCAGGTTTTCTCCAAGAGTGCATCAATGACTCATCCAAGAGGTCACAAAAGAACCCAGAACAAAATCTAAAGCACTGCAGGCCTCGCTTGCCTCAGTTAAGGTCAGTGTTCATGATTCAACAATAAGAAAGAGGCTGGGCAAAAATGGTATCCATGGGAGAGTTCCAAGTCAAAAACCACTGCTGCCCAAAAAGAACACAAAGGTCTGTCTCTTATTTGCCAAAAAATGATAATCCCTAATCCTTTTGGGAAAATATTCTGTGGACAGGTGAGACAAAAGTGGAACTTTTTGGAAGGTGTGTGTCCTGTTACATCTGGTGTAAAACTAACGCAGCACTTCATAAAAAGAACACCATACAGCCAGTCAAATGTAGAGGAAGAATTGTGATGGTGAAGGCCTGCTTTGCTGCTTCAGCACCTGGATGACTTGCTATAATTGATGGAACCATGAATTCTGCTCTCTACCAGAAAATCCTGAGAAGAATGTCCGGCCATCAGTTTGACCTTAAGGGATCGTGCGCACGGGAACACACAGCATCATAGATTGCAATGATACTGTGCACGTCGGGCTGCCCGCGGCACTATTGTCCCGCACTTAGTATCATTGATACGTGATACTGAGTGCACAGCATCATTGTAAATCTATGATGTTGTGTGCTCCCGTGCACAAGATCAATGCCACTTGGGGACATATGGCCCGCTCACGGACTGTATGTCTCGGAGGGCATACGGTAGTGTGCAAGGGCCCAAAGCTCAAGCGTACTTGGTTTCTGCACAAGACAATGATCTGAAGCACACCAGCAAGTCCACATCTGAATGGCTGGAAAAAAAAATGTATATGGAGGTTTTGGAGTGGCCTAGTCAAAGTCTGGACTTAAAGCCGATTGAGATGCTGTGATATGACCTGCTCGAAAACCCTCCAGTGTTGCTGAATTAAAACAATTCTGAAAAGAATGGGCCAAAATTCCTGCACAGAGATGTGAAAGAGTCATTGCCAGGGATCGCAAACGCTTGACTGGTTGGGCCACCCTTGGCGGCAACAACTGCAGTTATTAGTTTTAGGGGGTAATTACTTTTTCACATAGGGAAAGGTTTGTTTGCATAGCTTTTTTTCCCCTTTAATAAATGAAATTATCAATTTAAAACCTGTATTTTTATATTTACTCAGGTTCTTTGTCTGATATTCAAGTTTGTTTGATAATCTGAAACCTTTAACTGACAAATGTGCAAAAACAAAATAAATCTGTAAGGGGGGCAAATACTTTTTCACAGCACTGTATATAGGTGCTTTCGTTAGACAACATTTTTAGCTTCATTCCAGGTTTACTGTATGAGATGCGACAGGATAGATCATCTGTTCACACTGTGCTTCTAGTGTACATCAGAGGTATGTGTCTGGAAATAGTCCTGACAAGCCACTAACGTGCCATAATATTGCATACTATGACCATAGTATGCTGTACATGGTAAACGTAGAGGAATAAGCGCTCTGACCGTAGCTTGTCATCTGAAATCCTACAGTTCATTGCTCCTATGGAGAAGGGTGACGAAGCAGGTAGATAGACAACTTGGTTAATCCTTAGGCCTATTGCACACGACCGTACGGCTTTTTCAGTGTTTTGCGGTCCGTTGTTTCTGTTCAGTTTTTCAGTTCCATTTTTCCGTATGGCATATACAGTATACAGTAATTACATTACATACATTACAAAATTGTGCTGGGCATAACCTTTTTCAATAGATGGTTCTGCAAAAACTGAACGGATACGGAAGACATACGGATGCATTTCCGTATGTGCGCCCTTTTTTTTTTTTTTTTGCGGACCCATTGACTTGAATGGAGCCACGGAACGTGATTTGCTGGCAATAGGACATGTTCTATCTTTCAATGGAATGGAAATACGGAAACGGAATGCATGCGGAGTACATTCTGTTTTTTTTTTTTTTTTTTTGCGGACCCATTGAAATGAATGGTTCCGTATATGGAACGGGGAAAAAAACGGTTGTGTGCATGAGACCTTATTTTAGTCCTGAGAAGGGCGATCTGTTGAGCATCCACAAAAAACAGACATGACATTCCATGTTAAATAGATGCAATATGGACAAGAATACTGCAAGTGTTAAATGAATCATTTACTTGCACTGTCCATTGTGCACACGGATAGGATGAAAAAATGCTACCCTCTGAATCGTGTGTAAACCAGAAGAAACTGTTAAAATCTTTTATATTTAGTATTTGTCATGGTTGTTTGTACATGTTTTGAATCTGTGACCATAATCATTGACAGATTATATACCATTCTATTCCCTTCATACAGATGACCTCAGCGACCTTGGAAGTGATACAGATGGAGACCTTCGTGCCTCTGGTGAGCCCCCAGTCAAGAGGGAGCGTGTGGATATGAACCACTCCATGCAGGAAATGTAGAAAAGAAAAGTCAACGATGCCTTATTGCTTCTTATAATGGGATGTCCTCATTTCTGAGGCAACCTGCCTTCATGAAAGTAGTGCCTGCTTAACACACACACACATTGTGTTTTCCTATTAAGGACCACTTCCACCATTTTCCTGGCATTTGCTGTTAATGTTTTAAATGAAGTATGGCATGGAAAATGTGACATCACTGACAATCGCACTGCAGCCATATGTGCCATGATCCTACTCTTTATTGTGCAGATTTTCTTTTAAGCTAAAGTACCTAGGTTGGAGGTATGTCAAAAGATGTTTTAGGTTATTTTTGAGATTTGTTAAAATAAAGCAACCTAGATATTGTGGATTATAGTTTGAGCCTTGTCACACTGTTGGGTACCTATTATACAGGGTGGGCCATTTATATGGATACACCTTAATAAAATGGGAATGGTTGGTGATATTAACTTCCTGTTTGTGGCACATTAGTATATGGGAGGGGGGAAACTTTTCAAGATGGGTGGTGACCATGGCGGCCATTTTGAAGTCGGCCATTTTGAATCCAACTTTTGTTTTTTCAATAGGAAGAGGGTCATTTGACACATCAAACTTATTGGGAATTTCACAAGAAAAACAATGGTGTTCTTGGTTTTAACGTACCTTTATTCTTTCATGAGTTATTTACAAGTTTCTGACCACTTACAAAATGTGTTCAATGTGCTGCCCATTGTGTTGGATTGTCAATGCAACCCTTTTCTCCCACTCTTCACACACTGATAGCAACACCGCAGGAGAAATGCTAGCACAGGCTTCCAGTATCCGTAGTTTAAGGTGCTGCACATCTCGTATCATCTGAAGGCAATCGTCTATGCTGTGAAGATACGAGATATGCAGCACCTAAAACTACGGATACTGGAAGCCTGTGCTAGCATTTCTCCTGCGGTGTTGCTATCAGTGTGTGAAGAGTGGGAGAAGAGGATTTCATTGACAATCCAACACAATGGGCAGCACATTGAACACATTTTATATGTGGTCAGAAACTTGTAAATAACTCATGAAAGAATAAAGTTACGTTAAAACCAAGCACACCATTGTTTTTATTGTGTAATTCCCAATAAGTTTGATGTGTCACATGACCCTCTTCCTATTGAAAAAACAAAAGTTGGATTCAAAATGGCCGCCATGGTCACCACCCATCTTGAAAAGTTTCCCCCCTCACATATACTAATGTGCCACCAACAGGAAGTTAATATCACCAACCATTCCCATTTTATTAAGGTGTATCCATATAAATGGCCCACCCTGTACACCACGGCTCTGTTACCTCACTGTATGTATCCCTGACTTGGGCTGAATGTATTTGCCAAATCAGATTGTGCTTTAGACTTAACAAGAGTTTGAGTATGTGTAGAGTGTGTGCATAAATGGAGAAAGTACTGCTGGAAAAGTGGTGGTTGTTTAAAAGGTTCCTGATTATAATGGCTCGATCTGGACACTCTCTCCCACATGGGAGTCTTATGGAGTAAAGCTGGCCATACAGGTGTGATAATGATCGGCAACATACAAACGATCCCACCAACTAAACTGCCCAACCAGGGAGTCAGTTTTTTTTTTTTTAAAGTAAAAAACAGACTCCCTAGTGCTTGAACACAATGGCAAGTGATCGACTGAATTCAGCCAATCATGCCATGAACATGCAGTTTCCATCGACTAACGGCCGAAGTTTTCAAGCATGGGGGATTGCATTTTTGGCCACCTTAAGAGTGTACATGGATAGTCTTACATTTGTTCATGCCTTTCGTAACAGAAAAATATAGCATTGAGAGATTTTTTTATATGAACTCCTCTCGTGGTGGTTGAGTATATTTTTTAGAATCCGACCCTGCACATTTTTGACAGTTGGTCTATTAAGAATTTAATATGGTGTGTGTCCAATGAACCCCCATAATTGTTTTGTCCTAAGTTTGAATACCAAAGCATCCTGCAGGCAAACCACAAGGATTTGCCTTTATTTGTCACATACGATTATGCTCTGAAATTGGGCAGACCCTTTTTGTCTTGGCTCTCGTGCCTTCAGAATCCAGTTGAGGAATTCTGGATTATTTTTATTTTTTCTTCCTAGTCTCTCTAAAGCTTTAGATGAGGACTGTTCTCAAGACTCCCTTAACTACTTAGTGTCTGTAACGCGATAGATTTGATCTTGGCCTGTACTCAGTGGCTATGCTTTCTGGTATCAACATCAAGTAGCTATTGATGCTCAACAACCAAGAGTTTAGCAATTCAGTGCCTTAGTATTTGATTCTGCCTGACTAACCTCCCTTTTTTACCTTTTAGCATTCATTGCTGGCATACTTTTTTATTCATTTGTATCTACAGACTGCTGGTTCATTTGAGCCCCAGCTAAGGCTACTTTCACACTAGCGTTTTGTGCGGGTCCATCATGGACGGATCCATTCAGACAATAGAACTGTCTGTATCCCGTCAGAACGGATCCGTTTTTATTATCTTTAACATAGCCAAGACGGATCCGTCTTGAACACCATTGAAAGTCAATGGAGGACGGATCCGTTTTCTATTGTCAGTGAAAACGGATTTGTCCCCATTGACTTGCATTGTGTGCCAGGACGGATCAGCAGCGTTTTGGTGTCAGTCTCCAAATCGGAATAGAGACTTAACTAATGCAAACTGATGCATTCTGAGCAGATCCTTTTCCATTCAGAATGCAAACTGATCCGTTTTGGACCGCTTGTGAGAGCCCTATACCATTTGTTAGAGATGGAGGTCACTTGTCTATCTACATATTGTTTTTCTTTAAAAGTGTTTTCCAGGACCCAGTGTGTCCAAAAAACCACATTGATTACATGTAACACACCTCTAAGAGAGAGTTTGTAATATTTACCATTCTGAAGTTGCGTGGCTCTGCCTCCCAGGAACCCAATCGCATGATGCTCCTCTTTTGAAATTTTATCTTCTGGCAAAATTATGTCCGTTACCAGGTTTCCAGACTGGGCTATGAATGGAATTTCCACAGTGGATGAGACTTTCCCTCTCCCTGTCCATGTTCAAATAAGGTGGATTCAGGAGCGGGCACATATCTCAGGGACAGGTATAGTACTGGCCTATCCATAGCCCTGTCCAGAAACCTGATAAAGGATACGACATCAGCAGAAGATGGATTTTCAGATGAGTGTTCAGTCATTGGATTCAAAGAGGCCGATCCATGAATCTTCAGAGCCTTAAGTATATTACATACTTTGTTCTATAAGGGTGTTATGTTTAATTAAAGTGGATCCCAGAAAACATCTTTAATTTTGAGTAATTACAGTGTAAATGGGTTATATCGTCAGTATGTGTTAGTGTATGTGGGCAGGTATGTTTAGATGTATCTATATTTTTCATATTTGAAATATATGGTTATTTAAAGAAATGCTTTATATCTCCATTCTTAGCTGAAAAAAAAAAAAAAAACATAGTGCTTGGGCATGGATAGAAGTATCATTTTGATCTTGAGAAGACATGTCACTTTATATTGGGAAACCAGACTATGAAACCTGTTGGTAACCGATGATGTGGTTGTCAAAACAGGACTAGTGAACTTTTGTGCCCTGAATGTGAACATGTGGCCTTGTACCCCTCCCTGGGACTGTGTAGTTGCCTTTTTTGTTAGCCTTTTTAAGTCTGAGAATTTCAGAAAGAAGTTCAAGAAACTTAACAATTGTATATTTTATTAAATAAGTTTTGTTTAATATAATAATATTTTAGTAGTAATGATTTAAAGGGATTATATTAACTACCTTTATAGTGGTCTCTGTGCAGTATAAAGTAGTGACAAACACTGATTTCATCTTTCTTTCTGTTCTGATTGTGGGATTAGCTGGCAGCTCATGAATTCTGCACTCATGCATGATATTAAAAGAACTTTAGCGCTGTATCTAATAAAAGTAGGTTTTGCTAATACTACACCCCACACACATAACAGAGCACTAAAATGTGCACAGAAAGATCAGCATCAAGGTGGTACCATTCCCTATTAACTAGTTTATCAAATGTATGTCTTGCAAAATGCCAAATGTTGGCCTTTCAAGATAATCTGGCTAGTTAAATCTCTTTCCATAAATGGACAGGTGAGCTGTAATAAGATGTGTTATATAACAGTGTAATCTGCACGTTTTTTCACCTGTAGATTCTATTTTAACTTTGCAAGTAATATTCTCATACGTAAGACAATATTATTTAGTAGGTCTTTATTAATGTAATGGTTCAGTATGCTGTAATGTTACATTAGGTTTTTCTGTATTGTAAAAAAAAAATAATAGATCTATTTTTTTTCTTACCCTTAATTTGGTCAACCACCCCATTTATGTACTGCACTGACATTTGAATTTCATTTCTTTGCTATGATCCATTGTCACCATTTATTGGAATAGAAGTAAACAATGGAAAGTTGTTACACTTTATTTATGTCCCAGGCTTAAAAAAAATTCATGTAACGTACACGTGTATGTGTTATGTGGGAATTTACAACTCCTATTTTATGTTTTTTTTTAAATGGCACATTGTAGTTGTAGTATTCTCACATCCAAAAGGACACTAATGTATTTTAAACAGAATAAGGGTTGTAATCACACACATAATTGGAATGCCCACTGTCAAACAAAGGTCTTTGTTTTGGTCTTTGTTAAAAGTAGAAAACTATTGTGACTTTCATTTTATTTTCTTTGTAAATTGAATATTTGATTATATTGGATTGAATGTGTCAATTTGTTGCTCAGTGTGTTTCTTTCCATTTTATTATTACTTGATTTTTTTTTTTTGTCTGTAATTTCAGCTGTCCTTAAAGTGTAACTGTCATTTTTACTACCAATAATGAAATTCCTACCTCCCTGATGCTGAAGGGAAGGTATTCATGAAGCTTTATTTCCTTACATGAACTAGCAGGACCAATCAGAATGCAGTTAATGTCCCCCACTACCCCAGAGCAGTGTGTATCCTATCACATACAGCTAACCAGAGACAAGCTCTGCAATTGCATGAAATCAGTAAGCATTAGTTTTAGCCTCTTAATATTCATATTAAGTTTTTTAGAAACAATTTTGGGGTGTATATATAGTGTATTAAAAACTTTTATTTTATTTTTAGGGGGAAAGATTTAAAAAACTGTGTTGGGCTAGCATGCTCGGCCAAACACCATTTTGAGTAGTCTCCTCCCCGCACTTTTATTGGCTGCTATGCAGCCAATAAACGTGCGGGGAAGTACTGGGACTCACTGTAATGCCGTAGCCATGTTGATTACTGCCATTACAGTGATTGGCTGGCTGGGATGCGTTATATATAGCACCCGATTACCCATGGTTCAGCTCGGTCTTAGTTGGGAACAGGAATTGTTTGTTATTTTTTTTTTAGAGACCCAACAGACCCAAACAATTATTTTGCTGCTGTTGACAGTGACACAACCTCTGCTACATTTGTGCATCCTAAATATCTGTGACATTCAGCGCAATTGTTTGGCTGCTGGTGACAGTGACATTACCTGCGCTACATCTCCTGTATAACGTTTGCGCATCCTAAATATCTGACAGTGTAATTTATTTGCACATACAGTAGCGCAGGTTTTGTAAGTTTGTGTGACATACTTGCAAGCATATATACCATTTAATATGCTCAAGGTGAGCAGTAAGGGACGGGGAAAGTGGTTGTGTTGCTGATGGTACACACAGAGGCTGTGGCCCTGGGCGTGGTGAAACTGTGCCTGCTGCCAGAGTTCAAACACTCATCCACGATGCCTAGCTTCATGTCTGTTTGCAGGGCGGCGCAGGACGCCACTCTCGATGGGATACCAATGCGACCAGGTGGTTGGTTGGATTGTAGCAGATAATGCTTAGAGTTGGTTAAGCACCACCCTGTCTTCAACAAAGTCCAGTCTCAGTAGCCAAGAGTCTGGTCAACAGAATCCTTGCCTTGATCCTCCTCCTTCCCACCATGGAGAGTCTTGGCAAACAAGTGATCCCACACTCGGATATTCTGAGGAGCTCTTTTCAGCGCCATTCTTTGATTTGGGCCTCTTGCCAAGCTCGCTTGAAGAGGGACATGAGGAGATCTTGTGCACTGATTCCCAAACTCTTGAGCATCCACACCCAGAAGCAGATGACGGAACGGCAATTAGTGTTTCACATGGTGGATGATAAGACACAGTTGCCAATAAGTCAACGGCAATTAGGGTCTCAAGAGGTTGATGATGAGGATGAGACACAGTTGTCAATAAGTGAGGTTCTTGTTAGGTCAACAAGTCAGGAGGATGACCAGAGTGAGGAGGTGGTGGACAATGAAATCACTGACCCAACCTGGGAAGGTGGCAAGACGAGCGAGGATGGCAGTACAGAGGGGGAGGGATCCGCAGCACTGCAACAGGCTGGAAGAGGCAGTGGGGTGGCAAAAGGGAGAAGGTGGGCCACACTAGACAGGCCCACAACTGTTCCCCGGAGCACCCCCTTGTGGCAATCTCCCTTGCCAAGGGGTAGGTGTTCCGCAGTCTAGAGTTTTTTCTTTTTTTTTGAGGAAAGTGTGGACGATAAAATAATTGTCATTTGCAACCTGTGCCGTGCTAAAATGAGCAGGGGGGTCAACACTAGTATGATCTGCCACATGGCATCAAAGCACCCTAATAGGTGGGCTGAACACCTGGGTCCACAATCAGCGTGTGCGGATCACACCACTGCCTCCTCTTCCCCTGTGTTACATGCTGGCCAATCCCCCATCCAAGATGCAGGCCTGGATGCCTCCCGCCCTGCGCCTGGACCTTCGCAAGTACCATCAGCTAGCACATCCAGTTCTGTGTCCCTCCCAGTGCAGTGTACAGATGTCCATACCCCAGGCCTTTTTAACGAAAGCACAAATACCCAGCCACCCACCCATAGGCCATAGCACTAAATGCGCACCTTTCCAAATTGCTGGCCCTGGAAATGTTGCCATTTAGCCTTGTGGACACTGAGGCTTTCCGCAGTCTGATGGCGGCTGTCCCTTGTTACTCAGTCCCCAGCCGCCACTATTTTTTCCAGGGTGCCGTCCCCGCCTTACACCAGCATGTGTCCCATAAAATCACCCGTGCTCTGACCAACGCAGGTATTGGGAAGATCCACTTAACGACTGACACATGGACAAGTGCTTTTGGCCAGGTACACTACATTTCCCTAACCGCACACTGGGTGAACGTTGTGGAGGTCGGGAGCGAGTCGTACCCTGGGATGGCACAGGTGCTACCGATGCCAAGGATTGCGAGCCCTACTTCCATCAGGATTTCCGCCACCACCTACATTAGTGGATTACACCTCTGAATTCTCATCTTGCAGCATCATTCAGTAGCTGGAAGTGTGGCAGCACTGCAGTGGGGAAGTGACAACAGGCTGTGCTGAAACTAATTTGCTTAGGTGACAAACTGCACACCGCCGCAGAGCTGTGGCAGGGTATAAGGGACCAGACTGAGCTGTGGCTCTCACCACTCAACCTCCAACCAGGCATGGTTGTGTCTGATAATGGCCGTAACTTGGTGACGGCTTTGGTGCTCGGCAAGCTCACACACACACACACACACGTGTTCAACTTAGTGGTTCAGCGGTTTCTCAAAACCTACCCCAATTTGCCTGAGCTACTGGTAAAGGTGTGCCCATTTCCAAAAGTCATCTACAGCTGCCGCCCCTCTGGCAACGCTGCCACAGCGCTTGCAATTGCAACCTCACCGACTGTTGTGCGATGTGAGCATGTGCTGGAACTCCATGTTCCACATGTTGGCCAGACTTTGTGAGCAGCAGAGGGCAGTAGTGAAATATTAGCTGTAACATGGTTGTCACCTTTCCAGTCAACTTCCACTGTTCACAAGCGATGAGAGGGCATGGATATCTGACCTCTTACTCAATTTTGAGTAATCAACCCAGATGGTGAGCGGCAATGCTGCTATTATCAGCGTAACCATCCCACTTCTGTGTCTACTGAAACGCTCGCTGCTCACAATGAAGGCGGGCGCTTTGCATGTGGAAATGGGGGAAGACAGTACACCTGGTGATAGCCAGACCACCCTCAGTTCGTCTTGACGCGAATTGGAGGAGCAGGAGACAGTTGCCTCCGTTACAGAGGGTAGTACCCATAGCAGGTTTATTCCATCTGTTCAGCGTGGATGGGCCGAAGAGGATGAGAAGATTTTGAGTCATTCTCCTGATGAGGACAGTGAAGTCTTGTCTGTTGGGACTCTGGCACACATGGCTGACTTTGTTATGCTGCCTTTCCCGTGACCCTCGCATTATACGCATTTTAGCCAACACTGATTACTAGTTGTTCATCCTTCTTGACACCCACTACAAAGAACTCATTTCGTTGGTGGAGAAGACTAGCAAAATGGTGCAATACCAGAAGGTCCTTGTGGAAAAATTAGTGTCCAGCAAAAATTGTTGTCTAAATAATGGGTTAAAGATCAGAAATAGTAGTCCAGCTAAAGCATAACCCTAACAAATCTATATCTATCTATATATATATATATATATATATATATATATATATATATATATTATATATATTTTTATTAATTCATAAAATCTTTATCCTTTTGTGTCCAGGCGCACACCAGGCCAACCAAAATGCTACTAGGGAGTGGGGTGACTAACCCTATTGACATATACTATAGCTTGGCCCTAAGCCCAGAGGCGGCTCCTGATGGTGGAGTCCCCCTGTCCTCGAACCTAGCTAACAACTCCTATACAACCCTAGGATGATAAATATTGGGTAAGGTACAGGATATTGGGCTGGTGTGGGCATGGACAGAGAGGATCAAAATAAAAAATGAAGCACAGTGTATACAGCCCCGACGATAAGATCTATCATCAGGTACACGGTGCATCCAATTACAAAACTACAAAAACACCTAAGTAGGATAACTCTAGATGCCACAGAAATAACCCGTGGTCAACCCCAACGCGTTTCCCCCATGGTGTGGGATCATCAGGGGGTAATGGATAAAAGATAATTAAATAGGTTCAAACGGAATATAGAATAAACGGAAGGAGGCCCAGATACAATTGGCGCATCCGTACCAAAACCGTTCAGTAAGTGGTGTCAATTATGACATTCAGTAATAAGATCAAAATTGTTTGGACCAGATGACAATCTTGGGAGGGACGGATAGAAGGACATATACCGACAGTCTTGATGTATCATATGCGTGCATCATATAGTGTCATGAGGAAATTCCATATACTTAAGTGGACTCGATCAGTCATATAGATAAAGCAAATGACTCCCTTGTAGATGATGAAGTATGCAGAGACCAATCGTGTCACTGATGTTCACATGTATCAATCACAGAGGTAGGCTTCAGATATATGTTGAATCACATACAACAATCACCCATGCCAGGTTAACCTGTTAGATACCGGTCCATGTTGGTAGTCAAGCCGCAGACATACGTCCCCTCCCTGGGTCCAACCTTCCTTGTGGAAAAATTGCTTCAAAAATTTCCAGAGTAATTACCTTGGGCAACCGAGGAGTGGAGACGAGGGGAACACACAGCAGTTCCAACAGAGCGCGGGGCAACACTCTCCAAGGCCTGGGACAGTTTCATGATACCCCGTCAGCACCCTCACCCTGATGCGCGACCTAGTGTCACAAGGAGGAAAACTTTTTGGAAGATGGTGAAGGAGTACGTAGCAGACTGTGTAAGCATAGTCAGTGATCCCTCTGTGCCTTACAACTATTGGGTGTCCAAGCTGGACACGTGGCACAAACTGGCTCTCTATGCCTTGGAGGTGCTGGCTGCCCTGCTGCCAGCGTTTTGTCAGAGCAGGTATTTAGTGCTGCTGGGGGCATAATAACTGATAAGCTCATCCGCCTGTCAACTGAAAATGCTGACAGGTTGACTCTTATCAAGATGAACAAGGCCTGGATTGCCCCTGACTTCTCTACTCCACCAGAGGAAAGTGGCTAAACATAAAGGCACTTTAAATGTGGCTTTTATGGTGTATTGAATACACTGTATTCCCATGCACCCCTTCCACCACAAAAAAGGGTATATGGTTCAATCTTCCTTTTCTTGTCCTCCTCTTCCATCATATCAACATGCTTATTAGGCTGCCCTCGCTCCTAATGTTTTAGAGGGTCAGCTCAGCAGCAGACCCTCACCCCTAATGTTTTTGAGGGTCACCAGCAGGCCATCAATCATAATTTTTCAAGGGTGTGTATGATGCCCTCCTTTTATGTGTAATAAAGGGTGTATTGTAGCGCTGGTTCCTTGTAATTTTTGGCAGCTTTTTCACTTAGGCTCAGTTCAGACCTGAGCGTTTTACAGCGCGTTCCTACGCGCTGTAAAACGCTCAACAAGGAGAAACCAATGCTTCCCTATGGGAATGGTTCTCACCTGGGCGTTTTACAGCGCGTACGATCGCGCTGTAAAACGCCCGACGCTCAAACAAGTACAGGTGCGTTTTTTTGGGCGCTTGTCGCGCGTTCCCGTACATAGACTTTCGGGAACGCGCGACACTGTGTGTACACTTGTCTCTGTATGCGCGATTGTAAACGCCCGTACAATCGCGCATACAGAGCGCTCCTTTCAGAACGCTCAGGTCTGAACTGAGCCTTAGTGCATAGGCTTTGAGTGTAGGAGTCCCACTACCTGAACAATTGTACCACAATGTGAATGAGCCACTCCTATATGTGATATACAGGTTGTATCGGAGTTCCTCTTCCTTGTAATTTTTGGCAGCACTTGCACTTTATATACAAGTAAATATACAGGAAAGAATGTTTCCTAACAATTTTTCCTCTAAAATCAATTTTATTTTGGGTTTTGTTATTGTCAGTCTGTAAAAGTGGCATACTACTCGGACAACATCGTTCCCAGCAGCGACCTGGGAGTCTAAGATGCATCCCAAAGTGTTCTACTTGAGCACCCGATTACTTTGGTGCTCGAGCAACACTACAAAAACCTGCAATTTTTACATAATTTTATAGAGATATATATATATATATATATATATATATATATATATATATATATATAATTATTTAAAAAATAATAATTCTCTCCTTCTGTGAGCTCTGCAGCTGCTCCCTCATTCTCCTCCACACTGACAGGGGAGGGGATTGCTTTAGCTGCTCATCTCTGGTTTGGTACCAGATAGAGATATGTATTTGCTTTGTATTGTTTGAAAGCTTACATTCTAAGCTTTCAGACAATACCAGAATGACAGCAATATGTTTTATACAGGGGAAGATCTCACTGGTAGAAATCAGGATGCAGTGAGTGCAGCTGAAAGTAAAAGAAGGTTTTAGCCACGATTTATTCCTGATTAGATTTCTAACAGTGATTTCTCCTCTGAGACTTTTTGGCTGTCATTCTGGAATGTCCGCTTTCAAACAAGACCAGTTGCATGTTTCTAGCTGCTACCATTCAGGAAAAAGCGGCATCTAAAACGGCCCTCGCCCCTCCACTTTCTGCCCGAGCCCAGGCATTCAGGGCTGTGATCCTCCTCCCAGAGCTCTCCCTGTTTCTTGTTTATATCCGAGAGGAGATGGCTGCACATGACAACGCAGCTCAATGTGAAAGAGACACGCTTTTCTGGGTGTTATGAGGTGAAACTGAAAGATTAAATTATAAAGCACAAAAGAATTTATACAGCAGGGTGTCCTATACCATTAGGGTATAAAAAAAAAATGAAATGGCAGTTATACTTTAATTTTCCTTATTTTGTATTGACTCTGACCGAAAACTACTTGTGTCATTATGGGGCTGTTCTTCCCTCCTGGTTCCATAATACAGTGTATTGTCCATTTCCAGATCTCGTGTTGGGTGAAAAGTTTCTATGTCCAATGCAAATATTGCGCAGTAGAGACTCATACAGGGCAGTATTTAAATGCACTTGACGCAATCATTCATTCACTCTTCTTTCTATGGGGTAACGAGTAATAGGCCTTGGTGGACAAACACTGCTGTACTGTGTACCTGACTGTAAAGAAGGTCACAAGGAACTTAAAATTTCCTTATTAACTGGGCACTTTGAGGGATGTTGTTTTTTTCATTTTTTTTTTTTTCATTCTGTCATTACAAAAAGGCAAATCTACCACAAAAGAAAATACAGCCCCATTAAAACCAACCTCTACCCTCTCTAAACCGCTCCACCCACCTTTGGGAGTAGAGCCAAAGAAAAATCAACTAAGTTAAATAATTCTCACTTTGATATAGAACACAGAAGCCTGTGCCTGTAACCTATCTTCTTATTAAAGGATATTAGACCAACAATTCCATATATCAAATCCTATCTCAACTCTGTCATATAATATAACATACCATTTTTCCACATAAGGAGGGTAGGTACTGTATGCGACAGCCATTCTCTAGCAATTACTGCCCTAGCCAAATAAAGTAATTTATACATATAGGCAAATTAGGATATAGCTAAAGAAATTCCAGACAAATTCTCCAAGCACACAATAGTATACAGTTGCAAGAAAAAAAAAAGTATGTGAACCCTTTGGAATGATATGGATCTATGACTGCACACTGTGATCCACCGCAATTAACCCCTCAGGTCCTGAGGGGTTAATTGCGGGGGATCATGGTGCGCAGTAATAGAGGCCAGGTATGGGATATGGCTGGCACATGCAGGCCATGTTTGTGTTCAGGCATATTAACTATATTAATTGGTGGCGCAGTGGCCACAGCCCTTCCCTCCTACTCCCCCTCTTCTAAGTATTATATTGCAGGCCTCTCCCACGATTAAATCATTGGTGGCAGTGGACCCAGGGTGACAGCTTCTGATCGGAGCCCCAGCAGTGTAATCGCGGGGCTCTGATCGGTTACCATGGCAGCCAGGACGCTACTGAAGCCCTGACTGCCATGGTCAGCTCCCTGCTGCTGTGTGCACTATGAACAGGGCAGCAGGGAGAGTGTGAAGTCCTATTTACCCTAATAGAGCTCTATTAGGGTGAATAGGACAAGGGTTCTAGCCCCTAAGTAGGCGAATAGTTAAAAAAAAAAAAAAAGTAAGATTCTTCACAAATTGGTCATAAAATGTGATCTGATCTTCATCTAAGTCACAACAATAGACAATCACAGTCTGCTTAAACGAATAACACACAAAGAATTAAATGTTACCATGTTTTTATTGAACACCCCATGTAAACATTCACAGTGCAGGTGGAAAAAGTATGTGAACACTTGGATTTAATAACTGGTTGAACCTCCTTTGGCAGCAATAACTTCAACCAAACGTTTCCTGTAGTTGCAGATCAAACGTGCACAACGATCAGGAGTAATCAGATCTGATCACATTTTATGACCAATTTGTGCAGAAATCCATATCATTCCAAAGGGTTCACATACTTTTTCTTGCAACTGTATATTTTTAAGGGAATATAAATACCACTCTTTTTTGCAATATAGCCAAGAACAGTTGACCAATACTTGACTCATTTGGGGCAACGCCATATTAAATGTATCCAATCTGCTTGTATAGATTTACATTAGGATATTCGTCCAAATCTCTCAGATTAATAAATTTTAAATGTTTAGCAGAAAAATAAAGTTGATGTATAATCTTGAATTGAATTACTCTGATTATTGCTGACCAAAAATCTAGACCACAGCGCCAAACCATTCCTTTTCAGTAACCCCATCTTTCAACCATATTTTCTCCCAACATATGAGAAAGTTGTTGTTGAATATAGAAAGGGTGCCGTATAAGAAATTGACCGCTCAGTAGAGTTGATATTCTTAATCTCATTGATAAAACGACAGTGTTCAATCTAAGGGCTCATGCACACGAATGTGTGCCGACCGGACCCGTATTGCGGCCCGTAAACAGCAGGTCCGCAATATACGGGCCCTGTCCGTTTGTGCACTGCATCACGAATGTGGACCCATAAACTTGAATGGGTCCGCAATCTGGAAGGTGCAGTGCAGAACGGAGGGACAGAATCAGTACGGAGTAGAACATATATTCTATTTTTATTTTTAAAAAAATTGCACGGAACGGCGTGTGCTTGTGCACTAAGACTTGTTTTTGTTATCCACCTAATCATATAGTATAGTGGGATGTTAAAAAATAAATAAAATAGTAAATAATAAAAAAAAACGCCTCTGAGTTTCACATAAACCAAATAGATGTTATGCATCTTCAACTATGGAGATTATTACATCATTGGTGCATGTTTACATGTGGTAGAATGTGCTTCACACATATGAATATTCTATATTTGGGGGGGGGGTAAACTTTTTATTTTATTTTTTACTTTTTATTTAACTATTCGCCTCCTTAGGGGCTAGAGCCCTTGTCCTATTCACCCTAATAGAGCTCTATTAGGGTAAATAGGACTTCACACCCTCCCTGTTGCCCTGTGCATAGCGCACACAGGAGCAGGGAGCTTACCATGGCAGCCAGGGCTTCAGTAGCATCCTGGCTGCCATGGTAACCGGTCGGAGCCCCACGATTACACTGCTGGGGCTCCGATCAGAAGCTGTCACCCTGGGGCCACTGCTACCAATGATTTAATCGTGGGGGAGGCCGCAATTAATATAATACTTAGAAGAGGGGGAGTAGAAGGGAAGGGCTGCGGCCACTGCGCCACCAATTAATATAGTTAATATGCCTGAATACAAACATGGCCTGCATGTGCCGGCCATATCCCATACCTGGCCTCTATTACTGTGCGCCATGATCCCCCGCAATTAACCCCTCAGGACCTGAGGGGTTAATTGCGGTGGATCACAGTGTGCAGTCATAGAGGCCGGGTATGGGATATGGCCGGCACATGCAGGCTACGTTTGTATTCAGGCATATTAACTATATTGGTGGCGGAGTGGCCACAGTCCCTCCCCTCCTCCTCTCTGTTCTGAATGGTGGCGAAGTGGCCACAGTCCCTTCTCCTACTCTCTGTTCTCATTGGTGGCGGAGTGGCCACAGTCCCTCCCCTCCTACTCTGTTCTCATTGGTGGTAAGCGGCAGCTGCACACAGTGAGG
This sequence comes from Bufo bufo, assembly GCF_905171765.1. Taxonomy (NCBI): domain Eukaryota; kingdom Metazoa; phylum Chordata; class Amphibia; order Anura; family Bufonidae; genus Bufo; species Bufo bufo. The sequence continues at coordinate 493,151,205 of NC_053390.1, forward strand.
AGGGTGAACATGGTGCGTGCCGAGAGCAGCGCATGCCATGTTCTACCGCAATATGGCAATTTCTAAACAAAATCTCTATCATTGGCCAAATTTATATAGTTTATATCGCATATCGTCTATATCGCCCACCCCTACTTGCAAGAGTACCAGTCAAATCTCACCCACTTCTTCTATCTAGCAAGTATCAAAAGCCTTTTGTTACATTTCATATGGGCATGTGTGTGCGGTAATGCACATTAGCTTAATATCACATTCCATTATCTATTAATCTATTTCTAGGATATATCTAAGATGGGATCCTAGTCCCTTAATGGGACTGAAATACAGAGTAAGGGTCCATTCACACGTCTTTTTGCGCCGCCGCCGGCGCTTAATAGAAAATGCCTAATCTTGTCCGCAATTGAGGACAAGAATAGGACATGTTCTATATTTTTCGGGATCGGAAGTGCGGATCCGCAATTCCAGATCTGGGCAGCACATCGTGCTGCCCCATAGAAATGAATGGGTCCGCAATTCCGTTCCGCAAAATGCGGAAGGAAATTGCTCCCATCAAGCCTTTTGTTGTTATGTAAACTGTTTGAAGGTTTTTGTAAGAGTTGCTATCTTGGAGTACCTCAATGAAAATAAGCCAATAACACCATATCAGCATGGCTTCATGAGGGATCATGTCTAACTAATTTAATCAGTTTCTATGAGGAGGTAAGTTCTAGACTTGACCGTGGCGAATCAATGGATGTCGTATATATTGACGTCTCCAAAGCATTTGATACCGTACCACATAAAAGGTTAGTATATAAAATGAGAATGCTTAGACTGGGGAAAAATGTCTGTATGTGGGTAAGTAACTGGCTCAGTATTAGAAAACAGAGGGTGGTTATTAATGGTACACACTCAGATTGGGTCACTCACTACTGGGGTACTATAGGGGTCAGTATTGGACCCTATTATTTTCAATTTATTTGTTAATGACCCTGTGGAAGGCTTGCACAGTAAAATATCAAATTTTGCAGATGACACTAAACTGTGTAAAGTAATTAACACTGAAGAGGACAATATACTGCTACAGATGGATCTGGATACATTGGAGGCTTGGACAGAGAAGTGGCAGATGAGGGTTAACGCTGACAATTGTAAGGTTATGCACAGTGTTGTACTGGGGTGCCTAGGGCCCACCATATAGATACATTCAAATATTTCCTGCTCACACAGCAGTAGACAGCAGCAACATGCTACAAGATGATTGATTATGGGGTCCTTGCATCGATTTTGAGAAGGTGGGTCACTGGGAAAGAGGATACTGGCTGGCCTGTCTCTGTACCTACAGTCAGGTCCATAAATATTGGCTCTATACACCACCACAATGGATTTGAAATGAAACAAACAAGATGTGCTTTAACTGCAGACTGTCAGCTTTAATTTGAGGGTATTTACATCCAAATCAGGTGAACTGTGTAGGAATTACAACAGTTTTCATATGTGCCTCCCACTTGTTAAGGGACCAAAAGTAATGGGACAACTGGCTTCTCAGCTGTTATATGGCCAGGTGTGTGTTATTCCCTCATTATTCCAATGACAATGAGCAGATAAAAGGTCCAGAGTTTTTCAAGTGTGCTATTTGCATTTGGACTCTGTTGCTGTCAACTCTCAAGATGAGATCCAAAGAGCTGTCACTATCAGTGAAGCAAGCCATCATTAGGCTGAAAAAAACAAAACAAACCCATCAGAGAGATAGCAAAAACATTAGGCGTGGACAAAACAACTGTTTGGAACATTCTTAAAAAGAAGGAACGCACTGGTGAGCTCAGCGACGCCAAAAGACCAGGAAGAACCACGGAAAACAACTGTGGTGGATGACCGAAGAATTATTTCCCTGGTGAAGAAAACACCCTTCACAACAGTTGGCCAGATCAAGAACACTCTCCAGGAGGTAGGTGTATATGTGTCAAAGTCAACAATCAAGAGAAGACTTCACCAGAGTGAATACAGAGGGTTCACCACAAGATGTAAACGATTGGTCAGCCTCAAAAACAGGAAGGCCAGATTAGAGTTTGCCAAACGACCTCTAAAAAAGCCTTCACAGTTCTGGAACAACATCCTATGGACAGATGAGACCAAGATCAACTTGTACCAGAGTGATGGGAAGAGAAGAGTATGGAGAAGGAAAGGAACTGCTCATGATCCTAAGCCTACCACCTCATCAGTGAAGCATGGTGGTGGTAGTGTCATGGCATGGGCATGTATGGCTGCCAATGGAACTTATTCTCTTGTATTTATTGATGATATGATTGCTGACAAAAGCAGCAGGATGAATTCTGAAGTGTTTCGGGCAATATTATCTGCTCATATTCTGCCAAATGCTTCAGAACTCATTGGACGGCGCTTCACAGTGCAGGTGGACAATGACCCAAAGCATACTGCAAAAGCAACCAAAGAGTTTTTTAAGGGAAAGAAGTGGAATGTTATGCAATGGCCAAGTCAATCACCTGACCTGAATCCGATTGAGCATGTATTTCACTTGCTGAAGACAAAACTGAAGGGAAAATGCCCAAAGAACAAGCAGGAACTGAAGACAGTTGCAGTAGAGGTCTGGCAGAGCATCACCAGGGATGAAACCCAGCGTCTGGTGATGTCTATGCGTTCCAGACTTTAGGCTGTAATTGACTGCAAAGGATTTGCAACCAAGTATTAAACATAGAAACAAAGAATGTGTCGGCAGATAAGAACCATTTGGCCCATCTAGTCTGCCCAATATACTGAATACTATGAATAGCCCCTGGCCCTATCTTATATGAAGGATGGCCTTATGCCTATCCCATGCATGCTTAAACTCCTTCACTGTATTTGCAGCTACCTCTTCTGCAGGAAGGCTATTCCATGCATCCACTACTCTCTAAGTAAAGTAATACTTCCTATAATTACTTTTAAACCTTTGCCCCTCTAACTTAAAACTATGTCCTCTTGTAGCAGTTTTTATTCTTTTAAATATTCTCTCCTCTTTTACCTTGTTGATTTCCTTTATGTATTTAAAAGTTTCTATCATATCCCCTCTGTCTCGTCTTTCTTCCAAGCTATACATGTTAAGGTCGTTTTAATCTTTCCTGGTAAGTTTTATCCTGCAATCCATGTACCAGTTTAGTAGCTCTTCTCTGAACCCTCTCCAAAGTATCAATATCCTTCTGGAGATATGGTCTCCAGTACTGAGCACAATACTCCAAATGAGGTCTCACTAGTGCTCTGTAGAGCGGCATGACCACCTCCCTCTTTCTACTGGTAATTCCTCTCCCTATACATCCAAGCATTCTGCTAGCATTTCCTGCTGCTCTATGACATTGTCTGCCTACCTTTTAAGTCTTCTGAAATAATGACCCCTAAATCCCTTTCCTCAGATACTGAGGTTAGGACTTTATCACTGATTTTATATTCTGCTCTTGGGTTTTTACGCCCCAGGTGCATTATCTTGCACTTATCAACATTAAATTTTAGTTGCCAGATTTTTGACCATTCCTCCTAGTTTTCCTAAATCCTTTTCCATTTGGTGTATCCCTCCAGGAACATCAACCCTGTTACAAATCTTTGTGTCATCATCAAAAAGACACACCTTGCCATCGAGGCCTTCTGCAATTTCGCTGATAAAGATATTAAACAATATGGGTCCCAGAACAGATCCCTGAGGTACCTCACTGGTAACAAGACAATGGTCTGAATATACTCCATTGACTACAACCCTCTGTTGTCTGTCCCTCAGCCACTGCCTAATCCATTCAACAATATAGGAGTCCAACCCCAAAGACTGCAATTTATTGATAAGCCTTCTATGTGGGACAGTATCGAAAGCCATACTAAAGTCTAGATAAGCTATGTCTACTGCACCTCCGCCATCTATTATTTTAGTCACCCAATCAAAAAAATCAATAAGATTAGTTTGACATGATCTCCCTGAAGTAAACCCATGCTGTTTTTCATCTTTCAATCCATGGGATTTTAGATGTTCCACAATCCTCTCGAGTATGGTTTCCATTAATTTTCCCATTTATTGATGTCAGGCTTACTGGCCTATAGTTGCCAGATTCCTTCCTACTACCTTTCTTGTGAATAGGCACAACATTTGCTAATTTCTAATCTTTTGGGATGACTCCTGCTGCCAGTGATTGGTTAAATAAATCTGTTAATGGTTTTGCTAGTTCACCGCTGAGCTCTTTTAATAGCTTTGGGTGTATCCCATCAGGCCCCTGTGACTTATTTGTATTCATTTTAGACAGCTGACTTAGAACTTCTTCCTCTGTAAAGACACATGCATCAAAAGATTAATTAGTCTTCTTTCCTAACTGAGGTCCTTTTCCTTTATTTTCCTTCGTAAAAACTGAACAGAAGTATTCATTGAGGCAGTCAGCTAGTTCTTTATCTTCTTCCATATACCTTCCTTCTTTTGTTTTTAATTTTGTAATTCCTTGTTTTAGTTTCCTTTTTTCATTTATGTATCTGAAGAAATTCTTATCGCCTTTTTTTCCCTGACTGAGCTAATTTCTCTTCTGCCTGTGCTTTAGAAGCTCTTATAACTTGTTTGGCCTCTCTCTGCCTAATCTTAGAAATTTGCCAGTCATCCTCTGTTTTTTTTTATAATTCCTAAATGCTATCTCTTTGTTTTTAATGATTTTGGCCACTTCTGCTGAGTACCACAGTGGTCTCGTCCTTTATTTGCTTTTACTGACAAGCCTAATGCAATTTTTTGTTGCCTTCAATAGTGCCACTTTTAAGTAGTCCCATTTCCCCTGGACTCCAATAAAACTGTTCCAATCTGATAGGGACTCGTATACCACTAATCTAGATTCAGAAAAGTCAGTTTTTCTCAAATCTAAAACTTTTGTTTTTGTGTGGTGTGACTCTGTCACTGTACTTATAGTAAACCACACTGACTGGTGATCACTAGATCCCAAGCTTTCCTCTACAGTAATATCAGATACCACATTCCCATTTGTGAATACTAAATCTAAAATGGCCTCCTTTCGGGTTGGCTCCTCAACTACTTGCTGTAGAGATAATCCCAGTAGGGAATTTAGAATATCTGTACTCCTGGCAGAACTAGCTATTTTGGTTTTCCAGTTTACATCAGGAAGATTGAAGTCTCCCATAATGATAACTTCCCCCTTCAATGTCATTTTAGCTATTTCCTCAACTAGTAGATCATCTAATTCTTTGACTTGGCTAGGTCTATATATCACACCTACACGAGTTACCTTATGATTATCAAGCTGCAAGGTAACCCAAACTGACTCTAAATTGTTCTTGCTAACTTGTATCAAATTTAGATTTTATGCCATCTTTCACATACAGGGCCACCCCTCCCCCTTCTTGCCTTCTCTGTATTTCCTGTAAAGAGGGAACCCTGGTATTGTTATATCCCAGTCATTACTCCCATTGAACCACGTATCCGTAACAGCCACTACATCTATATTCTCAGATGCCATTATAGCCTCAAGTTCATTGATCTTATTCCTAAACTGCAAGCATTTGTAGACAAGAATCTGAGCTTGTCATTTCTTAACCTTTGTGCTACTGGCATCTTCTGGTATTGTTCCGGGGGGGCAGTTGGACTGCTGGATTATCACTCTTTTGCCCCCCTTTCCTAGTTTAAATGCTCCTTAGCAAATACTTGGAACTGTTCACCGAGGACATTCATTCCCTTGAGATTAAGATGCAAACCATTTTTCTTGTACAGTTATTTTCCATTCCAACAAGAGCTAACATGAGACACAAAGCCAAACCCTTGGTTCAGACACCATTCACCAAGCCATACATTTAATTCCTTAAAGAGGACCTTTCACCAGGCTATGAGCTGAGCGCTGCGATTGGCCAGCGCTACAGCATAGGAGAAGACGACCGTGGCAGGATCAAGTGGGTGGAGCCTAACTACAAACATACCAGAGGCTATAACCGGAGAACGGAGCGGCGCCCGGGGATAGCAATAAGTGCAGCGGGATCCCTGGGCGCCGCTCTACACTTCTGTATAGTCAGTTTAGAGGCTTTCTTCTGGTGAAAGGTCCTCTTTAATGCACATCTTCCTGTAATTCTGAAGGTTATGCACAGGCAAAACTGCAGAGAATGAAACGGTTGATGCAACCTCCCGTATATACTTTCCAAGTGTGTGAAAAGCTTCTTTCAACTTTCAAACCTTATTGCAAGCCAGATCATTTGTCCCAAGATGGACAAGAACATCCACCTCCCTTTCCTGCTCTGCTTGCCTAACAATATTAAGGATCCGTCGTCTATCCCTGCTAGCTGTAGCACCAGGGAGACATCTCGCAACACCATTCTCCTCAAACTTCACACCTCTTATGATGGAATCGCCCACCAACAGCTGCTTACTATCAGTCCTCACCTTCTCCTTTTTGTCTTTGGCTGCAGTCTTGCATACTTTAGGCATGGGAGATGATTGTTCCTCACCCACTGTGCTTGAGCCATCCTCCATGTTGCTCTTGCACTCTGAAAGTGCTGCAAATGAATTATGGAGATCCACAGACTGTGGGACATGTCTTCTATCCACAACTCTCAGTCTAACAGAACCTGCAGTAACCCATCTTCCATTTCTAGGGGGCCTCTGTGGCAGTGGCATTGCAACGTTCTCAGCCGGAGTTTGAAAGTTTGATTTAGGATTATTATTCTGTCCCATTACATTTGGTCCCGTAACAAGTGGTACGCACTTATGCAAACTGTAATTCCTACACCGTTCACCTGATTTGGATGGAAGTACACTCAAATTAAAGCTGACAGTCTGCAGTTAAAGCACATCTTGTTCGTTTAATTTTAAATCCATTGTGATGGTGTATAGAGCCAAAAATGTTAGCATTGTGTTGATGTCCCAATATTTATGGGCCTGACTGTATAAGACTTGTCAGCCACCTGATACACCTAGAATAATAAACTGGGGATTTTCTTAAATAATGTACCCCGTTTCTTATATGAACATAGGCTGGTAGAGGTCTTGTACACTGCTTTTCTATATGTAGGTTATGCAGTAGTCTACTGTGTTATGTTATGTGCTACTTGTGCAGGGAGTGAAAGACTAGGGACCCACTTTGCTCAGCGGCCCACTAGGGGATTCACCTGTACCCCTGTGGGCCAGTCCAAGCCTGGTTATGCACATGGGAAGGAAAAATACATGTCACCAGTACATACTAAATGGGAAAAAAAAACACTGGGTAAGACTGACATGGAAAAAGATTTATGTTTTCTGTTCACTAAAATTCCTAACTGTAGAAAGCAGTGTCAGGCAGCTGCTGACAAGGCCAATAAGATAATGGGGTTGCATCAAAAGGGGCATAGACGCCCGTGATGAGAAAATAGTCCTGACACTTTACAAATCGCTAGTCTGGGCTCCTGTGAACAAGACAGACATAGCGGAGCTGGAGAGGGTTCAGAGAAGGGCAACTAAGGTAATAACTGGAACAGGGGGGACTACAGTACCCTATAATATTAACACAATTAGGGTTATTCACTGTAGAAAAGACGACTAAGGGCTCTTTCACACTTGCGTTGTTCTTTTCCGGCATAGAATTCCGTCGTCGGGGCTCTATGCCGGAAAAATCCTGATCAGGATTATCCCAATGCATTCTGAATGGAGAGAAATCCGTTCAGGATGTCTTCAGTTCAGGACCGGAACGATTTTTTGGCCGGAGAAAATACCGCAGCATGCTGCGCTTTTTGCGCCGGCCAAAAATCCTGAACACTTGCCGCAAGGCTGGATCCGGAATTGATGCCCATTGAAAGGCATTAATCCGGATCCGGCCTTAAGCTAAACGTCGTTTTGGCGCATTACCGGATCCGACGTTTAGCTTTTTCTGAATGGTTACCATGGCTGCCAGGACGCTAAAGTCCTGTTTGCCATGGTAAAGTGTAGTGGGGAGCGGGGGAGCAGTATACTTACCGCCCGTGCGGCTCCCGGGGCGCTTCAGAGTGACGTCGGGGCGCCCCCCGCGCATGAATGACGTGATCGCATGGATCACGTCATCTATGCGCATGGGGCGCTCTGACGTCATTCTGGAGCGCCCCGGGAGCCGCACGGACGGTAAGTATACTGCTCCCCTGCTCCCCACTACTACTATGGCAACCAGGACTTTAACCCCTTAAGGACCTATTTCACCTTAAGGACTTGGCCATTTTTTGCAAATCTGACCAGTGTCACTTTAAGTGCTGATAACTTTAAAACGCTTTGACTTACCCAGGCCGTTCTGAGATAGTTTTTTCGTCACATATTGTACTTCATGACACTGCTAAAATTGGGTCAAAAAAGTTAATTTTTTTACATAAAAAAATACCATATTTACCAAAATTTTAGAAAAATTTGCAAATTTCAAAGTTTCAGTTTCTCTACTTCTGTAATACATAGTAATACCCCCAAAAATTGTGATGACTTTATATTCCCCATATGTCTACTTCATGTTTGTAGCATTTTGGGAATGATATTTTATTTTTTGGGAATGTTACAAGGCTTAGAAGTTTAGAAGCAAATCTTGAAATTTTTCAGAAATTTACAAAAACCCAATTTTTAGGGACCACTACAGGTCTGAAGTCACTTTGCGAGGCTTACATAATAGAAACCACCCAAAAATGACCCCATTCTATAAACTACACCCCTCAAGGTATTCAAAACTGATTTTACAAACTTCGTTAATAACAAGAAATATTGGCAAATGGGGATGAAATTTGAGAATTAAATTTTTTTGCCTAATTTTCAATTTTAACCCATTTTTTACACTAACAAAGCAAGGGTTAACAGCCTAACAAGACTGTATCTTTATTGCCCTGACTCTGCCGTTTACAGAAACACCCCATATGTGGCCGTAAACTTCTGTACGGGCACACAGTAGGGCGTAGAGGGAAAGGTGCGCCGTATGGTTTTTGGAAGCCAGATTTTGCAGGACTGGATTTTTGACACCATGTCCCATTTTGAAGCCCCCCTGATGCACCCCTAGAGTAGAAACTCCATAAAAGTGACCCCATCTAAGAAACTACACCCCTCAAGGTATTCAAAACTGATTTTACAAACTTTGTTAACCCTTTAGGTGTTGCACAAGATTTAATGGAAAATAGAGATACAATTTCAAAATTTCACTTTTTTGGCAGATTTTCCATTTTAATATTTTTTTTTTTCCAATTACAAAGCAAGGGTTAACAGCCAAACAAAACTCATTATTTATGGCCCTGATTCTGTAGTTTACAGAAACACCCCATATGTGGTCGTAAACCGCTGTACGGGCACACGGCAGGGTGCAGAAGGAAAGGAATGCCATACGGTTTTTGGAAGGCAGATTTTGCTAGACTGTTTTTTTTTTGACACCATGTCCCATTTGAAGCCCCCCTGATGCACCCCAGAGTAGAAACTCCTAAAAAGTGACCCCATTAACTACGGGATAGGGTGGCAGTATTGTTGGTACTAGTTTAGGGTACATATGATTTTTGGTTGCTCTATATTACACTTTTTTTGTGTGGCAAGGTAACAAGAAATAGATTTTTTGGCACGTTATTTTTTTTTGTTATTTACAACATTCATCTGACAGGTTAGATCATGTGGTAATTTTATAGAGAAGGTTGTCACGGACGCGGCAATACCTAATATGTATACAATTTTTTTTATTTATGTAAGTTTTACACAATGATTTCATTTTTAAAACAAAAAAAATGTTTTAGTGTCTCCATAGTCTAAGAGCTATAGTTTTTTCAGTTTTTGGGCGATTATCTTAAGTAGGGTCTCATTTTTTGCGGGATGAGATGACTGTTTGATTGGCACTATTATGGGGTGCATATGACTTTTTGATCGCTTGCTATTACACTTTTTGTGATGTAAGATGACAAAAAATGCCTTTTTTTCACACCGCTTTTATTTTTATTTTTTTACGGTGGTCATCTGAGGGGTTAGGTCATGTGATATTTTTATAGAGCCGGTCGATACGGACGCGGCGATACCTAATATGTATACTTTTTTTTTTATTTGTTTTACACAATGATTTCATTTTTAAAACCAAAAAAATGTTTGTGTTTCCATAGTCTAAGAGCCATAGTTTTTTCAGTTTTTGGGTGATTATCTTGGGTAGGGTATGATTTTTGCGGGATGAGATGACGGTTTGATTGTTACAATTTTGGCGTACATGCGACTTTTTTGATCACTTTTTTATTACCTTTTTTGGGAAGTAAGGTGGGCAAAATTTCAATTTCCTAATAGTTTTTATTTTTATGGCGTTCACCGTGCGGGGAAAGTAACATGACCGTTTTACGGACGCGGCAATACCAAACATGTGTAGGGAATTTTATTTTTTTAATTTTTAATCAGTGATAAATGTGTTTTTTGATTTTTACTTTTTTTTTTTACTTTTTGTAACTTTTTTTTTGACCCAGACCCACTTGGTTCTTGAAGATCCAGTGGGTCTGATGTCTGTATAATACAGTACAGTACAATATATACTGTACTGTATTTTACTTACACTTTGTCTGAACAGATCTCTGCCTTTAGCACAGATCTGTTCAGCACCATGGACAGCAGGATGCCTGAGACGGCGTCCTGTTGCCATGGGAACCTTCCCCGTCTGCTCAGTACTGGTCAGAACTTCGCAGACGGGGAAGGTTAAGGACGGGGCTGTCAGGGGGCTCTCTCCATCGGGGGGCTGCAAAGGCACTGCAGCCCCCCGATGGGAGAGGGAGGGAGCTCCCTCTTACTGTTAACTTTTTCCATACAGCGGTCCGTATGGACCGCTGTATGGAAAGGGTTAAACGGCTGACATCGCATCACCAATGTCAGCCGTTTATACCAGGGTGCCAGCAATGTGCTGGCACCCTGTTATACCCACTCTACACCAACTAATTTTCAAGGGGAGGCGGGCGGGGGATCGCGATCCCGCCTGCTGCACCGCCCGCCTCCCGTACCGCCCACAACTCCCCTGCAAAATCTATGTTTGAGGGACACTAAAGTTTCTGATCCCTGCGGTCAGGGACCGCGGGGATCAGAAACTGCAAAAAGCGCAGCAAACCGCAGGTCTGAATTGACATGCGGTTTGCGGCGATCGCCGATAAGCGGGGGGTCACATGAATGATTTCAGCCGGCATCCCGTTCCCATTAACCCCCGCGGCGCCCGAATCTGCATTTAAAGTTAGGACGTACTGGTACGCCCTGAGTCCTTAAGGACTCGGGAAATAGGGCGTACCGGTACGCCCTGCGTCCTTAAGGGGTTAATAGCGTCCTGGCTGCCATAGAAACACTGAACGCATTTTGAAGACGGATCAGTCTTCAAATGCTTTCAGTTCACTTGCGGTGTTACGGATCCGGCGGGCACTTCCGGCAAATGGAGTACACGACTGATCCGGACAACGCAAGTGTGAAAGAGCCCTAAGGGGAGATTTAATAACTATGTATAATATATCAGGGGTCAGTACAGAGATCTCTCCGATCATCTATCCCCAGGACTGTGATCTGGAGGAAAGAAGGTTTGTACACAAACATAGAAGAGGATTCTTTGGGTAAGAGTAGTGTGACTATGGAACGCTTTGCCTAAGGAGGTGGGGATGGTGAATTCTTGGATGTATTGCTGGAGTGTAATAATATTACAGGTTCTAGTTACTAGAGATGGGTTGTTGATCCTGGGAGTTATTCTGATTGCCTGATTGGAGTCAGGAAGGAAATGTGGAAAATTTGTCTTGCCTTCCTCTGGATCAACTTGCAGGATAACAGGCTGAACTGGATGGACAGATGTCTTTTTTAGCCTTATAAACTATGCCACTAATTTCCAGACCACAAGAACTCAAGCAGCCAAGAATATAATTAACCAAAGTTGCAGTGGTCCCTGAATCAACAAAGGCCATGCCAGAAACTGAAACCTCTGAAGATAATTTCACTGGCTGGAGCACTCTACCACATTTGTCGAGAAGTATCCACCCCCCCAAGTCGTCACTCAAACGCTGATGTTTTCTGCCTTTGATCTCATAGGGCAGGATCGTAATTGATGAGATGGGCTGCCTCAGTAGAAGCACAATTTGTTCCCCTGGCAATTTTCCCTCTTTTGCTCAGACGACCAGAGGTAGTACACCATTTATGGAACTCAGCACAATACTCCTTCACCAGTATCTTACCGTGACTAAGAGACAGAAGCTGGGTCTCCGCATAAGCCGCCCCATCTGGCTCATCATACAGCAGGAGCAAAGAAGCGGAAAAAAAATAACAGAAAGTAGTTCAGGGGAGTTGGATAGCACAGAAAATGCCCACTCCTGAGGATCTCCCTGACGTAGGGACATAATGATGCCCACCCTCTAAGCTTTCAACCATGATTAGTGTGGCTTAAGATGGAAGTATAGCCTACAACTTTTCCTAAAAGTAGTAAAGCATTTACGGTCTCCAGAGAACCAATCAGGAAGCAGAACCTTGGGCTCTACAGGTGAGGAACCCGAACCGAAAGGGACTCATGCTGTTAAACCCTCACTGCCAAGTCCTGGACTAGCTGGACCATACCCTCCTTCTTAGTGCCATGAACCCCATGTCAGAACTAGCAACCAAGTCACCCGGGGGGAAAAAAAAAATGTATGGCCAGTTATACTGTCAGCACAGTAGGCAGGAAACACACACACACACAGTGAACCCAACCTGCTTTCCCTGCCTACTTGAGGACACAGGGTAGTCAAAATAGCCAAGCCAATGTCAGAACCAGATGTATCACAGTACAAAATTACAAGACTGAGGAAGGTCAGAGGCAAGCCAAGGTCAATATATTAATCCAAAATCCAGGAACACAGCAAGGGAGTAAACCTATAACTGGCAAAGGTGGATTGCCAGCAAGGGATTTAACCGCTTTACGTCCGCCCATAGGATATAAACGTCCTATGGGTGGACCTCTATTTCTGAAAGCACGTTTTAAAACGTCCTTTCAGAAATAGCAGCTGCACGCTAATCGTGCAGCTGCTGATCGGGTTGCCCGCTGTCAGTGACAGCAGGGCAACCCTAAGACAAGGCAGGGACAGTGCCCAGGTGTCCCTGCCTTCTGGATCGCTGCATACACAGCGCTCACTGAGCGCTGTGTATGCAGAGCAGGAAGCGCTATGCGCTTCCTGTTCCGGCCCGGCGGTCATGTGACTGCCTTGACCGGAGAGTGCAGGAGCTGTGTGAGGTCTCTCAGAGACCTCGATCAGCCCTGCTCTGAGGCTGTACAGCGCTGGATTGCTGCTGTACAGCCTCTCTAGGGGTGTATTTGTCCTGTAACTGGGGCTACTATGTCAGCCCCAGTTACAGGAGAAATCAACAATGAAAAAAAAAAATGAAAAAGTGAAGTAAATGTCCCCCAGAGGTCTTGTATGACCTTATGGGGGACGAAAAGTGTAAAATAAAAAAAATAAAAATAAAAGGTTGAAAATAAAAAAATAAAAAAAAGTTTCACATGTAAAAAAAAAAAAAGTCCCCAAGTAAGGAATGAAAAAAAAAAAGTAAAAAATAGAAAAAATAAAATAGACATATTTGGTATTGCCGCGTCCGTAAAAACCAGCTCTATAAAAATATCACATGACCTAACCCCACGGGTGAACACCGCTCTATAGGTTTATTAGGAGCCTACAATTGTAGTATCTTTAACCGCTTTACGTCCGCCGATAGGATATAAACGTCCTATGGTGGACGTCTATTTCTGAACGGACGTTCCAGAACGTCTTTTCAGAAAGTGCAGCTGCACGCTAATCAGTAACAGCAGGGCAACCCTAAGACAAGGCAGGGACAGTGCCCAGGTGTCCCTGCCTTCTAGATCGCTGCAGACACAGCGCTCACCGAAGCGCTTGCTGTTCCGTCCCGGCGGTCATGTGACCGCCATGACCGGAGTGTGCAGGAGCTGTGCGAGGTCTCTCAGAGACCTCGATCAGCCCTGCTCTGAGGCTGTACAGCGCTGGATTGCTGCTGTACAGCCTCTCTAGGGGTGCATTTGTCCTGTAACTGGGGCTACTATGTCAGCCCCAGTTACAGGAGAAATCAACAGTGAAAAAAAAATAAAAAAAGTGAAGTAAATGTCACCCAGAGGTCTTGTATGACCTTATGGGGGACGAAAAGTGTAAAATAAAAAAAATAAAAATAAAAGGTTGAAAATAAAAAAAGTTTCACATGTAAAAAAAAAAAGTCCCCAAGTAAGGAATGAAAAAAAATAGTTAAAAATAGAAAAAATAAAAAAAAGTATATATATTAGGTATTGCCGCGTCCGTAAAAACCAGCCCTATAAAAATATCACATGACCTAACCCCTCGGGTGAACACCGTAAAAAAAAAAAAAAAAAAAAAACTGGGTCTAAACAAGCAATTTTTGTCACCTTGCATCACAAAAGGTGCAACACTAAGTGATCAAAAATGCGTATGTCCCACAAAATAGTACCAATAAAACCGTCACCTCATCCCGCAAAAAATGAGCCCCTACATAAGAAAATCTCTCAAAAAATAAAAAAACTATAGCTCTCAGAACATGGACACCTTAAAACATAATTTTTTTGTTTCAAAAATGCTATTATTGTGTAAAACTTTAATAAATGAGAAAAAGTATACATATTGGGTATTGCCACGTCCGTAACAATCTGCTCTATAAAAATGTCACTTGACTGAACCCCTCAGGTGAACGCTGTAAAAATAAATAAATAAAAACTGTGCTAAAACAACCAATTTTTTGGTCACCTTGCCCCATAAAGTGTTATAATGAATGATCAAAAAATCATATGTACCCAAAAATAGTACTAATAAAACTGGCACCTTATCCCCTAGTTTCCAAAATGGGGTCACTTCTTGGGAGTTTCTACTGTAAGGGTGCATCAGGGGGCTTCAAATGGGACATGGCATCTAAAAACCATGTGGAGTTCCTTTTCTTCTGCGCCCTGCCGTGTGCCCATACAGCAGTTTGACCACATGTGGGGTGTTTCTGTAAACTGCAGAATCTGGGTAATAAATATTGAGTTTTGTTTGGCTGTTAACCATCGATGTGTTAAAGAAAAAAATTGATTAAAATGGAAAATCTGCCAAAAAAGTGAAATTTAAAAATGTTATCTCCATTTTCCTTTAATTCTTGTGGAACGCCTAAAGGGTTAACAAAGTTTGTAAAATTGGTTTTGAATACCTTGAGGGGTGTAGTTTCTACAATGGGGTCATTTATGGGGGTATCCACTATGTAGGCCCCACGAAGTGACTTCAGACCTGAACTGGTCCTTAAAAAGTGGGTTTTGGCAATTTTCTTAAAAATTTGAAGAATTGCTTCTAAACTTCTAAGCCTTCTAACGTCCTAAAAAAAATAAAATGACATTTCCAAAATGATGCCAACATAAAGTAGACATATGGGGAATGTTAAATAATTAATTTATGAGGTATCACTTTCTGTTTTAAAAGCAGAGAAATTGAAATTTAGAAAATTGCGAATTTTTAAAATTTTTGGGTAAATTTGGGATTTTTTCATAAATGAAGGTGAAATATTTTGACTCAAATTTATGACTATCATGAAGTACAATGTGTCGCGAGAAAACAATCTCTGAATGACTTGGATAAATAAAGGCGTTCCAAAGTTATTACCATATAAAGTGAGATATGTCAGTTTTGCAAAATTTGGCCTGGTCAGGAAGGGGGCAAATGGCCCAGATGGCAGGTGGTTAAAAAGAGCACGAAGTCCCAAGATCAGAATGTAAGAAATTATTATATATAAATATATATTAAATATATACTATATACAATACAGCCTCTTACTGGGTCAGATTCGAGGTTGGATGCAATAAATGAGACAAGATTAAATGTATTAAAAAAAATATTGTATAGTGTGGAAAATTGATATTATAGTATTATTGATGATCATGGAGTTAGTGGAACAAAAAGAAATAAATATTACATAGAGAGAGACTTATACATACACAACAATAATTTCAATTACTTCACCAATCCAAGATGACAAAACTTATACAACAAACAACTCTTTAAACCTTCCAGTACATATTTACCACACATGGCCTTTTTAGGTCTGTCCACCAGTCGAGGAGACTGGTGGACAGACCTAAAAAGGCCATGTGTGGTAAATATGTACTGGAAGGTTTAAAGAGTTGTTTGTTGTATAAGTTTTGTCATCTTGGATTGGTGAAGTAATTGAAATTATTATTATGTGTGTGTATAAGTCTCTCTCTATGTAATATTTATTTCTTTTTGTTCCACTGTAACTCCATGTTCATCAATAATACTGTAATATCAATTTTCCACACTATACAATATATTTTTTAATACATTTGTGCCCTTCCAAGTTTCTCCCAGCTTCCCCCCGCTTCCCCAAAGCATGGATCTTTTATTCCTTGAAAGCTCTCAACCCCCATCCATGCCAACACCCCATATGGGTTATCTGAGTGTCTGTGGGCTTGCCCAGAAACGGAATCTTGATCAACCTGTTATTTTAGCATTTTATGACACTTCTCCACTATTGACACATTTTGGGTGCCTTTTGTTTTCTGCCACTCAGCATATGTAAGAGATATAGGAGCCTACAAGGCCTTTATCTGTGAGAATCCGAGTAAGACAAAAGGAGCTAGATACATACTAATGCGTACAGTCACCTACCCTTCTCTGGTTCACACAAATAAATCCCTCATAATCTTTAAAATATAATGCATATACACTGCTCAAAAAAATAAAGGGAACACTTAAACAACACAATGTAACTCCAAGTCAATCACACTTCAGTGAAATCAAACTGTCCACTTAGGAAGCAACACTGAGTGACAATCAATTTCACATGCTGTTGTGCAAATGGGATAGACAACAGGTGGAAATTATAGGGAATTAGCAAGACACCCCCCAATAAAGGAGTGGTTCTGCAGGTGGTAACCACAGACCACGTCTCAGTTCCTATGCTTCCTGGCTGATGTTTTGGTCACTTTTGAATGCTGGCGGTGCTTTCACTCTAGTGGTAGCAGGAGACGGAGTCTACAACCCACACAAGTGGCTCAGGTAGTGCAGCTTATCCAGGATGGCACATCAATGCGAGCTGTGGCAAGAAAGTTTGCTGTGTCTGTCAGCATAGTGTCCAGAGCATGGAGGCGCTACCAGGAGACAGGCCAGTACATCAGGAGACGTGGAGGAGGCCGTAGGAGGGCAACAACCCAGCAGCAGGACCGCTACCTCCGCCTTTGTGCAAGGAGGAACAGGAGGAGCACTGCCAGAGTCCTGCAAAATGACCTCCAGCAGGCCACAAATGTGCATGTGTCTGCTCAAACGGTCAGAAACAGACTCCATGAGTGTGATATGAGAGCCCGACATACACAGGTGGGGGTTGTGCTTACAGTCCAACACCGTGCAGGACATTTGGCATTTGCCAGAGAACACCAAGATTGGCAAATTCGCCACTGGCGCCCTGTGCTCTTCACAGATGAAAGCAGGTTCACACTGAGCACATGTGACAGATGTGACAGAGTCTTGAGACGCCGTGGAGAACGTTCTGCTGCCTGCAACATCCTCCATCATGACCGGTTTGGCATTGGGTCAGTAATGGTGTGGGGTGGCATTTCTTTGGAGGGCCGCACAGCCCTCCATGTGCTCGCCAGAGGTAGCCTGACTGCCATTAGGTACTGAGATGAGATCATCAGACCCCTTGTGAGACCATATGCTGGTGCGGTTTGCCCTGGGTTCCTCCTAATGCAAGACCATGCTAGACCTCATGTGGCTGGAGTGTGTCAGCAGTTCCTGCAAGACGAAGGCATTGATGCTATGAAGTGGCCCGCCCGTTCCCCAGACCTGAATCCAATTGAGCACATCTGGGACATCATGTCTCGCTCTATCCACCAACGTCACGTTGCACCACAGACTGTCCAGGACTTGGCAGATGCTTTAGTCCAGGTCTGGGAGGAGATCCCTCAGGAGACCATCCGCCACCTCATCAGGAGCATGCACAGGCGTTGTAGGGAGGTCATACAGGCACGTGGAGGCCACACACACTACTGAGCCTCATTTTGACTTGTTTTAAGGACATTACATCAAAGTTGGATCAGCCTGTAGTGTGTTTTTCCACTTTAATTTTGAGTGTGACTCCAAATCCAGACCTCCATGGGTTAAAAAATTTGATTTCCATTTTTTTATTTTTGTGTGATTTTGTTGTCAGCACATTCAACTATGTAAAGAACAAAGTATTTCAGAAAAATATTTAATTAATTCAGATCTAGGATGTGTTATTTTTGTGTTCCCTTTATTTTTTTGAGCAGTGTATTATTTCCAAAACCTGTATGTCTTACATATTCCCCCACTAGAGGGTGAAAAACTTGCAGTGGAATGAGCCCTCTAAATACATAAATAATAAATGCATAATAATTGAAAGGATTTGGACCTTTCTGGACCTCTACGACAACCTTGGTTTGAGACACTGACGGCAGGAGAGATGTTTCTCAGTTGCTAATAACAGACACACACAAGTATTACTGAGAAACCCCTCTAACTTTATTATGCTATAGCTTGGCCTTATATAGACAGTAGAAAAGTTTGCATAACAACAGCGTTAAACCAATCCTAAAGATAAACATTGGTGCTCACACAGATACTACCAGAACATCCTTTTATGGTATGTAATACGTCACATATAAGAATGTACGCAGTTGTGCCGAATGACCATGAATGAAACAAGAACGTTTGTTCTAGTTCTGGGAGATTCCCAGAATCTGTCCTGAGACAGATAAGCAAACCTAACTCTCAGAGTGCCTGATGCACCAAGGGGAGCCCCAATTCTGCGAAATACATGCTTGTGCATGGCAAGCTACACAAAGCTACAATGCATTTCTGGGAAAGATATGCAAATTAGCTTCCATAAGCCTATGGCAGAAGATGTTAATTTGCATATCCTCATTCTAGAAACCAAAAATGTTATTACTAATGTAGGCAACAATCCAAGTATGTTTTGAGTGAGAGTGAAAGCTAGAGCGAGAGCATATGAGACAGAGAAAACTATTGCTATAACAAAGAGAGAGTTTCTCAATCCAATATATCTATCTTTAAACGGTTACCCTTTTTCATTAAGGAGAGCTCCTGATGCACCAAGGGTTGCCTCAATTCTGCGAAATACATGCTTGTGCATGGCAAGCTACACAATGCTACTATGGATTTCTGTTAAAGATATGCAAATTAGCTTCCATAAGCCTATGGCAGAAGATGTTAATTTGGATATCATCATTCTAGAAACCAAAAATAATGGATTGTTGCCTACATTAGTAATAACAAGTATGTTTTGAGTGAGAGTGAAAGCGAGAGCATATGAGACAGAGAAAACTATTGCTGTAACAAAGAGTTTCTCAATCCAATTTATCTATCTTTAAACGGGTACCCTTTTTCATTAAGGAGAGCTCCTGATGCACCATTTAAAGATAAATATATTAGATTGAGAAACTCTTTATGTTACAGCAATAGTTTTCTCTGTCACATATGCTCTCGCTCTAGCCTTCACTCTCACTCAAAACATACTTGTTATTACTAATGTAGGCAACAATCCATTATTTTTGGTTTCTAGAATGATGATATGCAAATTAACATCTTCTCCCATAGGCTTATGGAAGCTAATTTGCATATCTTTCCCAGAAATCCATAGTAGCATTGTGTAGCTTGCCAAGCACAAGCATGTATTTCACAGAATTGGGAGTCCCCTTGGTGCATCAGGAGCTGTCCTTAATGAAAAAGGGTACCCGTTTAAAAATAGATATATTGGATTGAGAAACTCTTTGTTACAGCAATAGTTTTCTCTGTTTTATATGCTCTAGCTTTCACTCTCACTCAAAACATACTTGTTATTACTAATATAGGCAACAATCCATTATTTTTGGTTTCTAGAATGATGATATGCAAATTAACATCTTCTGCAATAGGCTTATGGAAGCTAATTTGCATATCTTTCTCAGAAACATGTAGTAGCATTGTGTAGCTTGCCATGCACAATCATGTATTTCGCAGAATTGGGGCTCTCCTTGGTGCATCAGGAGTTCTCCTTAATGAAAAAGGGTACCCATTTAAAGATAGATATATTGGATTGAGAAACTCTCTTTGTTACAGCAATAGTTTTCTCTGTCTCATATGCTTTTCCTCTAGCTGTCACTCTCACTCAAAACATACTTGTTATTACTAATGTAGGCAAAAATCCATTATTTTTGGTTTCTAGAATAATGATATGCAAATTAAAATCTTCTGCCATAGGCTTATGGAAGCTAATTTGCATATCTTATCCAGAAATCCATAGTAGCACTGTGTAGCTTGCTATGCACAAGCATGTATTTCGCCGAATTGGGGCTCCATTTGGTTCTTCAGGAGCTCTCTTCAATAAAAAAAGGTACCTGTTTAAAGATAGATAAATTGGACTGAGAAACTCTCTCGTATGCTCTCACTCTAGCTTTCACTCTCACTCAAAACATACTTGTTATTAATAATGTAGGCAACAATCTATTATTTTTGGTTTCTAGAATGATGATATGCAAATTAACATCTTTTGCCATAGGCTTATGAAAGCTAATTTGCATATCTTTCCGAGAAATCTATAGTCGCATTGTGTAGCTTGCCATGCAGAAGCATGTACTTCGCAGAATTGTGGCACCCCTTGATCAGGAAACATTGTATTGCAGATTCCAATGCTCTGGGCCCTCTATAGTGTCTATAATCTGTGGTGTTCTGTATACAATGCTGTAACTACATCAGGAAACATTGTATTGCAGATTTCAATGCTCTGGGCCCTCTATAGCTTCTATAATCTGTGGCTTCTGTAGCCAGCAGTGTGCTAAGTCAGAAAACAGTGTATGTATGGCAATTCCAATAAACTGGGCCTGATCTGTGGTGTTGTGTTACCAATACTGTACTGCAACAGAAAACTATGCCTATATTACAGATTTCAAAGCACTGGGCCTTCTATAGTGTCTATAATCTGTGGCCTTCTGTAGTTCACAGTGTAATACATCGGAAAACCATGTCTGTATGGCAGATTCCAGCAATCTGGGCCTAAGATAGTGTCTAGAATATGTGGCGTTCTGTATACAATGCTGTAACTACATCAGGAAAGATTGTATTGCAGATTCCAATGCTCTGGGCCCTCTATAGCGTCTATAATCTGTGGCGTTCTGTAGCCAGCAGTGTGCTAAGTCAGAAAACATTGTGTGTATGGCAGATTTCAATAAACTTTGCCTGATCTGTATTGTTGTGTTACCAGTACTGTACTGCAACATAAAACTATGCCTATATCACAGATTCCAAAACCCTGGGCCTTCTATAGTGTCTATAATCTGTGGCCTTCTGTAGTTCACAGTGTAATACATCGGAAAACCATGTCTGTATGGCAGATTAGAGCAATCTGGGCCTAAGATAGTGTCTAGAATCTGTGGCGTTCTGTATACAATGCTGTAACTACATCAGGAAACATTGTATTGTAGATTCCAATGCTCTGGGCCCTCTATACCGTCTATAATCTGTGGCGTTCTGTAGCCAGCAGTGTGCTAAGTCAGAAAACAGTGTGTGTATGGCAGATTCCAATAAACTGGGCCTGATCTGTGGTGTTGTGTTACCAATACTGTACTGCAACAGAAAACTGTGCCTATATCACAGATTCCAATGCTCTGGGCCTTCTATAGTGTCTATAATCTGTGGCGTTCTGTAGCCAGCAGTGTGCTAAGTCAGAAAACAGTGTGTGTATGGCAGATTCCAATAAACTGGGCCTGATCTATGGTGTTGTGTTACCAATACTGTACTGCAACAGAAAACTGTGCCTATATCACAAATTCCAAAGCTCTGGGCCTTCTATAGTGTCTATAATCAGTGGCGTTCTGTAGTTCACAGTGTAATACATCGGAAAACCATGTCTGTATGGCAGATTCTAGCAATCTGGGCATAAAGTAGTGTCTAGAATCTGTGGCGTTCTGTATACAATGCTGTAAGTACATTAGGAAACATTGTATTGCAGATTCCAATGCTCTGGGCCCTCTATAGCGTCTATAATCTGTGGCGTTCTGTAGCCAGCAGTGTGCTAAGTCAGAAAACAGTGTGTGTATGGCAGATTCCAATAAACTGGGCCTGATCTGTGGTGTTGTGTTACCAATACTGTACTGCAAAAGAAAACTGTGCTATATCACAGATTCCAAAGCTCTGGGCCTTCTATAGTGTCTATAATCTGTGGCGTTCTGTAGTTCACAGTGTAATACATCGGAAAACCATGTCTGTATGGCAGATTCCAGCAATCTGGGCCTAAGATAGTGTCTAGAATCTGCGGCGTCCTGTATACAATGCTGTAACTACATCAGGAAACATTGTATTGCAGATTCCAATGCTCTGGGCACTCTATAGCGTCTATAATCTGTGGCGTTCTGTAGCCAGCAGTGTGCTAAGTCAGAAAACAGTGTGTGTATGGCAGATTTCAATTAACTGGGCCTGATCTGTGTTGTTGTTACCAATACTGTACTGCAACAGAAAACTGTGCCTATATCACAGATTCCAAAGCCCTGGGCCTTCTATAGTGTCTATAATCTGTGGCATTCTGTAGTTCACAGTGTAATACATCGGAAAACCATGTCTGTATGGCAGATTCTAGCAATCTGGGCCTAAGATAGTGTCTAGAATGTGTGGCGTTCTGTATACAATGCTGTAACTACATCAGGAAACATTGTATTGCAGATTCCAATGCTCTGGGCCTTCTATAGTGTCTATAATCTGTGGCATTCTGTAGCCAGCAGTGTGCTAAGTCAGAAAACAGTGTGTGTATGGCAGATTCCAATAAACTGGGCCTGATCTGTGATGTTGTGATACCAATACTGTACTGCAACAGAAAACTGTGCCTATATCACAGATTCCAAAGCCCTGGGCCTTCTATAGTGTCTATAATATGTGGCGTTCTGTAGTTCACAGTGTAATACATCGGAAAACCATGTCTGTATGGCAGATTCCAGCAATCTGGGCCTAAGATAGTGTCTAGAATCTGTGGCGTCCTGTATACAATGCTGTAACTACATCAGGAAACATTGTATTGCAGATTCCAATGCTCTGGGCACTCTATAGCGTCTATAATCTGTGGCGTTCTGTAGCCAGCAGTGTGCTAAGTCAGAAAACAGTGTGTGTATGGCATATTTCAATTAACTGGGCCTGATCTGTGTTGTTGTGTTACCAATACTGTACTGCAACAGAAAACTGTGCCTATATCACAGATTCCAAAGCCCTGGGCCTTCTATAGTGTCTATAATCTGTGGCGTTCTGTAGTTCACAGTGTAATACATCGTAAAACCATGTCTGTATGGCAGATTCCAGCAATCTGTGCCTAAGATAGTGTCTAGAATCTGTGGCGTTCTGTATACAATGCTGTAACTATATCAGAAAGCATTGTATTGCAGATTCCAATGCTCTGGGCCCTCTATAGTGTCTATAATCTGTGGCGTTCTGTAGCCAGCAGTGTGCTTAGTCAGAAAACAGTGCTTGTATGTTAGATTCCAATAAACTAGGCCTGATCTGTGGTGTTGTGTTACCAATACTGTACTGCAACAGAAAACTATGCCTATATCACAGATTTCAAAGCCCTGGGCCTTCTATAGTGTCTATAATCTGTGTCGTTCTGTAGTTCACAGTGTAATACATCGTAAAACCATGTCTGTATGGCAGATTCCAGCAATCTGGGCCTAAGATAGTGTCTAGAATCTGTGGCGTCCTGTATACAATGCTGTAACTACATCAGGAAACATTGTATTGCAGATTCCAATGCTCTGGGCACTCTATAGCGTCTATAATCTGTGGCGTTCTGTAGCTAGCAGTGTGCTAAGTCAGAAAACAGTGTGTGTATGGCAGATTCCAATAAACTGGGCCTGATCTGTGATGTTGTGTTACCAGCACTGTACTGCAACATAAAACTATGCCTATATCACAGATTCCAAAGCTCTGGGCCTTCTATAGTGTCTATAATCTGTGGCGTTCTGTAGTTCAGTGTAATACATCGGAAAACCATGTCTGTATGGCAGATTCCAGCAATCTGGGCCTAAGATAGTGTCTAGAATCTGTGGCGTTCTGTATACAATGCTGTAACTACATCAGGAAAGATTGTATTGCAGATTCCAATGCTCTGGGCCCTCTATAGCGTCTGTAATCTGTGGCGTTCTGTAGCCAGCAGTGTGCTAAGTCAGAAAACAGTGTGTGTATGGCAGATTCCAATAAACTGGGCCTGATCTGTGGTGTTGTGTTACCAATACTGTACTGCAACAGAAAACTATGCCTATATTACAGATTTCAAAGCACTGGGCCTTCTATAGTGTCTATAATCTGTGGCCTTCTGTAGTTCACAGTGTAATACATCGGAAAACCATGTCTGTATGGCAGATTCCAGCAATCTGGGCCTAAGATAGTGTCTAGAATATGTGGCGTTCTGTATACAATGCTGTAAGTACATCAGGAAACATTGTATTGCAGATTCCAATGCTCTGGGCCCTCTATAGCGTCTATAATCTGTGGCGTTCTGTAGCCAGCAGTGTGTTAAGTCAGAAAACAGTGTGTGTATGGCAGATTCCAATAAACTGGGCCTGATCTGTGGTGTTGTGTTACCAATACTGTACTGCAAAAGAAAACTGTGCTATATCACAGATTCCAAAGCTCTGGGCCTTCTATAGTGTCTATAATCTGTGGCGTTCTGTAGTTCACAGTGTAATACATCGGAAAACCATGTCTGTATGGCAGATTCCAGCAATCTGGGCCTAAGATAGTGTCTAGAATCTGTGGCGTCCTGTATACAATGCTGTAACTACATCAGGAAACATTGTATTGCAGATTCCAATGCTCTGGGCACTCTATAGCGTCTATAATCTGTGGCGTTCTGTAGTTCAGTGTAATACATCGGAAAACCATGTCTGTATGGCAGATTCCAGCAATCTGGGCCTAAGATAGTGTCTAGAATCTGTGGCGTTCTGTATACAATGCTGTAACTACATCAGGAAAGATTGTATTGCAGATTCCAATGCTCTGGGCCCTCTATAGCGTCTGTAATCTGTGGCGTTCTGTAGCCAGCAGTGTGCTAAGTCAGAAAACAGTGTGTGTATGGCAGATTCCAATAAACTGGGCCTGATCTGTGGTGTTGTGTTACCAATACTGTACTGCAACAGAAAACTATGCCTATATTACAGATTTCAAAGCACTGGGCCTTCTATAGTGTCTATAATCTGTGGCCTTCTGTAGTTCACAGTGTAATACATCGGAAAACCATGTCTGTATGGCAGATTCCAGCAATCTGGGCCTAAGATAGTGTCTAGAATATGTGGCGTTCTGTATACAATGCTGTAAGTACATCAGGAAACATTGTATTGCAGATTCCAATGCTCTGGGCCCTCTATAGCGTCTATAATCTGTGGCGTTCTGTAGCCAGCAGTGTGTTAAGTCAGAAAACAGTGTGTGTATGGCAGATTCCAATAAACTGGGCCTGATCTGTGGTGTTGTGTTACCAATACTGTACTGCAAAAGAAAACTGTGCTATATCACAGATTCCAAAGCTCTGGGCCTTCTATAGTGTCTATAATCTGTGGCGTTCTGTAGTTCACAGTGTAATACATCGGAAAACCATGTCTGTATGGCAGATTCCAGCAATCTGGGCCTAAGATAGTGTCTAGAATCTGTGGCGTCCTGTATACAATGCTGTTACTACATCAGGAAACATTGTATTGCAGATTCCAATGCTCTGGGCACTCTATAGCGTCTATAATCTGTGGCGTTCTGTAGCTAGCAGTGTGCTAAGTCAGAAAACAGTGTGTATGGCAGATTCCAATAAACTGGGCCTGATCTGTGGTGTTGTGTTACCAGCACTGTACTGCAACATAAAACTATGCCTATATCACAGATTCCAAAGCTCTGGGCCTTCTATAGTGTCTATAATCTGTGGCGTTCTGTAGTTCAGTGTAATACATCGGAAAACCATGTCTGTATGGCAGATTAGAGCAATCTGGGCCTAAGATAGTGTCTAGAATCTGTGGCGTTCTGTATACAATGCTGTAACTACATCAGGAAACATTGTATTGTAGATTCCAATGCTCTGGGCCCTCTATAGCGTCTATATCGTTCTGTAGCCAGCAGTGTGCTAAGTCAGAAAACAGTGTGTGTATGGCAGATTCCAATAAACTGGGCCTGATCTTTGATGTTGTGTTACCAATACTGTACTGCAACAGAAAATTGTGCCTATATCACAGATTCCAATGCTCTGGGCCTTCTATAGTGTCTATAATCTGTGGCGTTCTGTAGCCAGCAGTGTGGTAAGTCAGAAAACAGTGTGTGTATGGCAGATTCCAATAAACTGGGCCTGATCTGTGATGTTGTGTTACCAATACTGTACTGCAACAGAAAACTGTGCCTATATCACAGATTCCAAAGCCCTGGGCCTTCTTTAGTGTCTATAATATGTGGCGTTCTGTAGTTCACAATGTAATACATCGGAAAACCATGTCTGAATGGCAGATTCCGGCAATCTGGGCCTAAGATAGAGTCTAGAATCTGTGGCATTCTGTATACAATGCTGTAACTACATCAGGAAACATTGTATTGCAGATTCCAATGCTCTGGGCCCTCTATAGCGTCTATAATCTGTGGCGTTCTGTAGCCAGCAGTGTGCTAAGTCAGAAAACAGTGTGTGTATGGCAGATTCCAATAAACTGGGCCTGATCTGTGGTGTTGTGTTACCAATACTGTACTGCAACAGAAAACTATGCCTATATTACAGATTTCAAAGCACTGGGCCTTCTATAGTGTCTATAATCTGTGGCCTTCTGTAGTTCACAGTGTAATACATCGGAAAACCATGTCTGTATGGCAGATTCCAGCAATCTGGGCCTAAGATAGTGTCTAGAATATGTGGCGTTCTGTATACAATGCTGTAAGTACATCAGGAAACATTGTATTGCAGATTCCAATGCTCTGGGCCCTCTATAGCGTCTATAATCTGTGACGTTCTGTAGCCAGCAGTGTGCTAAGTCAGAAAACAGTGCGTGTATGGCAGATTCCAATAAACTGGGTCTGATCTGTGATGTTGTGTTACCAATACTGTACTGCAACAGAAAACTGTGCCTATATCACAGATTCCAATGCTCTGGGCCTTCTATAGTGTCTATAATCTGTGGCGTTCTGTAGCCAGCAGTGTGGTAAGTCAGAAAACAGTGTGTGTATGGCAGATTCCAATAAACTGGGCCTGATCTGTGATGTTGTGTTACCAATACTGTACTGCAACAGAAAACTGTGCCTATATCACAGATTCCAAAGCCCTGGGCCTTCTATAGTGTCTATAATCTGTGGCGTTCTGTAGTTCACAGTGTAATACATTGGAAAACCATGTCTGTATGGCAGATTGCAGCAATCTGGGCCTCAGATAGTGTCTAGAATCTGTGGCGTTCTGTACACAATGCTGTAACTACATCAGGAAACATTGTATTGCAGATTCCAATGCTCTGGGCCCTCTATAGCATCTATAATCTGTGGCGTTCTGTATCCAGCAGTGTGCTAAGTCAGAAAACAGTGTGTGTATGGCAGATTTCAATTAACTGGGCCTGATCTGTGTTGTTGTTACCAATACTGTACTGCAACAGAAAACTGTGCCTATATCACAGATTCCAAAGCCCTGGGCCTTCTATAGTGTCTATAATCTGTGGCATTCTGTAGTTCACAGTGTAATACATCGGAAAACCATGTCTGTATGGCAGATTCTAGCAATCTGGGCCTAAGATAGTATCTAGAATCTGTGGCGTTCTGTATACAATGCTGTAAGTACATCAGGAATGATTGTATTGCAGATTCCAATGCTCTGGGCCCTCTATAGCGTCTATAATCTGTGGCGTTCCTTAGCCAGCAGTGTGCTAAGTCAGAAAAAAGTTTGTGTATGGCAGATTCCAATAAACTGGGCCTGATCTGTGGTGTTGTGTTACCAGTACTGTACTGCAACAGAAAACTATGCCTATATCACAGATTTCAAAGCCCTGGGCCTTCTATAGTGTCTATAATCTGTGTCGTTCTGTAGTTCACAGTGTAATACATCTGAAAACCATGTCTGTATGGCAGATTCCAGCAATCTGGGCCTAAGATAGTGTCTAGAATCTGTGTCGTTCTGTATACAATTCTGTAAATACATCAGGAAACATTGTATTGCAGATTCCAATGCTCTGGGCCCTCTATAGCGTCTATAATCTGTGACGTTCTGTAGCCTGCAGTGTGCTAAGTCAGAAAACAGTGTGTGTATGTTAGATTCCAATAAACTAGGCCTGATCTGTGGTGTTGTGTTACCAATACTGTACTGCAACAGAAAACTATGCCTATATCACAGATTTCAAAGCCCTGGGCCTTCTATAGTGTCTATAATCTGTGTCGTTCTGTAGTTCACAGTGTAATACATCGTAAAACCATGTCTGTATGGCAGATTCCAGCAATCTGGGCCTAAGATAGTGTCTAGAATCTGTGGCGTCCTGTATACAATGCTGTAACTACATCAGGAAACATTGTATTGCAGATTCCAATGCTCTGGGCACTCTATAGCGTCTATAATCTGTGGCGTTCTGTAGCTAGCAGTGTGCTAAGTCAGAAAACAGTGTGTATGGCAGATTCCAATAAACTGGGCCTGATCTGTGGTGTTGTGTTACCAGCACTGTACTGCAACATAAAACTATGCCTATATCACAGATTCCAAAGCTCTGGGCCTTCTATAGTGTCTATAATCTGTGGCGTTCTGTAGTTCAGTGTAATACATCGGAAAACCATGTCTGTATGGCAGATTCCAGCAATCTGGGCCTAAGATAGTGTCTAGAATCTGTGGCGTTCTGTATACAATGCTGTAACTACATCAGGAAAGATTGTATTGCAGATTCCAATGCTCTGGGCCCTCTATAGCGTCTATAATCTGTGGCGTTCTGTAGCCAGCAGTGTGCTAAGTCAGAAAACATTGTGTGTATGGCAGATTTCAATAAACTTTGCCTGATCTGTATTGTTGTGTTACCAGTACTGTACTGCAACATAAAACTATGCCTATCACAGATTCCAAAACCCTGGGCCTTCTATAGTGTCTATAATCTGTGGCCTTCTGTAGTTCACAGTGTAATACATCGGAAAACCATGTCTGTATGGCAGATTAGAGCAATCTGGGCCTAAGATAGTGTCTAGAATCTGTGGCGTTCTGTATACAATGCTGTAACTACATCAGGAAACATTGTATTGTAGATTCCAATGCTCTGGGCCCTCTATACCGTCTATAATCTGTGGCGTTCTGTAGCCAGCAGTGTGCTAAGTCAGAAAACAGTGTGTGTATGGCAGATTCCAATAAACTGGGCCTGATCTTTGATGTTGTGTTACCAATACTGTACTGCAACAGAAAACTGTGCCTATATCACAGATTCCAATGCTCTGGGCCTTCTATAGTGTCTATAATCTGTGGCGTTCTGTAGCCAGCAGTGTGGTAAGTCAGAAAACAGTGTGTGTATGGCAGATTCCAATAAACTGGGCCTGATCTGTGATGTTGTGTTACCAATACTGTACTGCAACAGAAAACTGTGCCTATATCACAGATTCCAAAGCCCTGGGCCTTCTATAGTGTCTATAATATGTGGCGTTCTGTAGTTCACAATGTAATACATCGGAAAACCATGTCTGAATGGCAGATTCCGGCAATCTGGGCCTAAGATAGAGTCTAGAATCTGTGGCATTCTGTATACAATGCTGTAACTACATCAGGAAACATTGTATTGCAGATTCCAATGCTCTGGGCCCTCTATAGCGTCTATAATCTGTGACGTTCTGTAGCCAGCAGTGTGCTAAGTCAGAAAACAGTGTGTGTATGGCAGATTCCAATAAACTGGGCCTGTGT
>NC_053390.1:493181222-493273722 GCF_905171765.1 Bufo bufo
ACTTTTATTTATCATAAAAAAAGCACAATGGATTGCAGTAGGGTGTTTGTCAACGGTTATTCTAAGCTGAATGTACCTGCACTCGTCAGATCGCAGAAGATAATCAGCTTAAGGCTTGGCAAGTACCAGCTTGGGAGACTGGTTGGGAATCCCTTGTTCCGTTGACTTTTTTTCTTACTTTTATTTATCATAAAAAAAGCACAATGGATTGCAGTAGGGTGTTTGTCAACGGATATTCTAAGCTGAATGTACCTGCACTCGTCAGATCGCAGAAGATAAGCAGCTTAAGGCTTGGCAAGTACCAGCTTGGGAGACTGGTTGGAAATCCCTTGTTCCGTTGACTTTTTTTCTTACTTTTATTTATCATAAAAAAAGCACAATGAATTGCAGTAGGGTGTTTGTCAACGGTTATTCTAAGCTGAATGTACCTGCACTCATCAGATCGCAGAAGATAAGCAGCTTAAGGCTTGGCAAGTACCTGGTTGGGAATCCCTTGTTCCGTTGAATTTTTTTCTTATTTTTATTTATCATAAAAAAAGCACAATGGATTGCAGTAGGGTGTTAGTCAATGGTTATTCTAAGCTGAATGTACCTGCACTCGTCAGATCACATAACATAAGCAGCTTAAGGCTTGGCAAGTACCAGCTTGGGAGACTGGTTGGGAATCCGTTGTTCCGTTGACTTTTTTTCTTACTTTTATTTATCATAAAAAAAGCTCAATGTATTGCAGTAGGGTGTTTGTCAACGGTTATTCTAAGCAGAATGTACCTGCACTCGTCAGATCGCAGAAGATAAGCAGCTTAAGGCTAGGCAAGTACCAGCTTGGGAGACTAGTTGGGAATCCCTTGTTCCATTGACTTTTTTTCTTACTTTTATTTATGATAAAAAAAAGCACAATGGATTGCAGTAGGGTGTTTGTCAACGGTTATTCTAAGCTGAATGTACCTGCACTTGTCAGATCGCAGAAGATAAGCAGCTTAAGGCTTGGGAGACTGGTTGGGAATCCCTTGTTCCGTTGACTTTTTTTCTTACTTTTATTTATCATAAAAAAAGCACAATGGATTGCAGTAGGGTGCTTGTCAACGGTTATTTTAAGCTGAATGTACCTGCACTCGTCAGATCGCAGAAAATAAGCAGCTTAAGGCTTGGCAAGTACCAGCTTGGGAGACTGGTTGGGAATCCCTTGTTCCATTGTCTTTTTTTATTACTTTTATTTATCATAAAAAAAGCACAATGGATTGCAGTAGGGTGTTGGTCAACGGTTATTCTAAGCTGAATGTACCTGCACTCGTCAGATCGGAGAAGATAAGCAGCTTAAGGCTTGGCAAGTACCAGCTTGGGAGGCTGGTTGGGAATCCCTTATTCCGTTTACTTTTTTTCTTACTTTTATTTATCATAAAAAAAGCACAATGGATTGCAGTAGGGTGTTTGTCAATGGTTATTCTAAGCTGAATGTACCTGCACTCGTCAGATCGCCGAAGATAAACAGCTTAAGGCTTGGCAAGTACCAACTTGGGAGACTGGTTGGGAATCCCTTGTTCCGTTGACTTGTTTTATTACTTTTATTTATCAGAAAAAAAGCACAATGGATTGCAGAAGGGTGCTTGTCAACGGTTATTCTAAGCTGAATGTACCTGCACTCGTCACATCGCAGAAGATAAGCAGCTTGAGGCTTGGCAAGTACCAGCTTGGGAGACTGGTTGGGAATCCCTTGTTCTGTTGACTTTTATTTATCATAAAAAAAGCACAATGGATTGCAGTAGGGTGTTTGTCAATGGTTATTTTAAGCTGAATGTACCTGCACTCGTCAGATCGCAGAAAATAAGCAGCTTAAGGCTTGGCAAGTACCAGCTTGGGAGTCTGGTTGGGAATCGCTTGTTCCGTTGACTTTTTTTCTTACTTTTATTTATCATAAAAAAAGCACAATGGATTGCAGTACGGTGTTTGTTAACGGTTATTCTAAGCTGAATGTACCTGCACTCGTCAGATCGCAGAAGATAAGCAGCTTAAGGCTAGGCAAGTACCAGCTTGGGAGACTGGTTGGGAATCCCTTGTTTCGTTGACTTTTTTTATTACTTTTACTTATCATAAAAAAAGCACAATGGATTGCAGTAGGGACCTTGTCAACGGTTATTCTAAGCTGAATGTACCTGCACTTGTCAGATCGCAGAAGATAAGCAGCTTACGGCTTGGCAAGTACCAGCTTGGGAGTCTGGTTGGGAATCCCTTATTCCGTTGACTTTTTTTCTTACTTTTATTTATCATAAAAAAAGCACAATGGATTGCAGTAGGGTGCTTGTCAACGGTTATTTTAAGCTGAATGTACCTGCACTCGTCAGATCGCAGAAAATAATCAGCTTAAGGCTTGGCAAGTACCAGCTTGGGCGACTGGTTGGGAATCCCTTGTTCCGTTGACTTTTTTTATTACTTTTATTTATTATAAAAAAAGCACAATGGATTGCAGTAGGGTGTTTGTCAATGGTTATTCTAAGCTGAATGTACCTGCACTCGTCAGATCGCAGAAGATAAGCAGCTTAAGGCTTGGCAAGTACCAGCTTGGGAGACTGGTTGGGAATCCCTTGTTCCGTTGACTTTTTTTATTACTTTTATTTATCATAAAAAAAGCACAATGGATTGCAGTAGGGTCCTTGTCAACGGTTATTCTAAGCTGAATGTACCTGCACTCGTCAGATCGCAGAAGATAAGCAGCTTAAGGCTTGGCAAGAACCAGCTTGGGAGACTGGTTGGAAATCCCTTGTTCCGTTGACTTTTTTTATTACTTTTATTTATCATAAAAAAAGCACAATGGATTGCAGTAGGGTGTTTGTCAACGGTTATTCTAAGCTGAATGTACCTGCACTTGTCAGATTGCAGAAGATAAGCAACTTCAGGCTTGGCAAGTACCAGCTTGGGAGACTGGTTGGAAATCCCTTGTTCCGTTGTCTTTTATTTATCATAAAAAAAGCACAACTGATTGCAGTAGGGTGTTTGTCAACGGTTATTCTAAGCTGAATGTACCTGCACTCGTCAGATCGCAGAAGATAAGCAGCTTAAGGCTTGGCAAGTTCCAGATTGGGAGACTGGTTGGGAATCCCATGTTCCGTTGACTTTTTTTCTTACTTTTATTTATCATAAAAAAAGCACAATGGATTGCAGTAGGGTGTTAGTCAACGGTTTTTCTAAGCTGAATATACCTGCACTCGTCAGATCGCAGAAGATAAGCAGCTTACGGCTTGGTAAGTACCAGCTTGGGAGACTGGTTGGGAATCCCTTATTCCGTTGACTTTTTTTCTTACTTTTATTTATCATAAAAAAAGCACAATGGATTGCAGTAGGGTTTTTGTCAACGGTTATTCTAAGCTGAATGTACATGCATTAGTCAGATCGCAGAAGATAAGCAGCTTAAGGCTTGGCAAGTACTAGCTTGGGAGACTGGTTGGGAATCCCTTGTTCTGTTGACTTTTATTTATCATAAAAAAAGCACAATGGATTGCAGTAGGGTGTTTGTCAACGGTTATTCTAAGCTGAATGTACCTGCACTCGTCAGATCGCAGAAGATAATCAGCTTAAGGCTTGGCAAGTACCAGCTTGGGAGACTGGTTGGGAATCCCTTGTTCCGTTGACTTTTTTTCTTACTTTTATTTATCATAAAAAAAGCACAATGGATTGCAGTAGGGTGTTTGTCAACGGATATTCTAAGCTGAATGTACCTGCACTCGTCAGATCGCAGAAGATAAGCAGCTTAAGGCTTGGCAAGTACCAGCTTGGGAGACTGGTTGGAAATCCCTTGTTCCGTTGACTTTTTTTCTTACTTTTATTTATCATAAAAAAAGCACAATGGATTGCAGTAGGGTGTTTGTCAACGGTTATTCTAAGCTGAATGTACCTGCACTCATCAGATCGCAGAAGATAAGCAGCTTAAGGCTTGGCAAGTACCTGGTTGGGAATCCCTTGTTCCGTTGACTTTTTTTCTTATTTTTATTTATCATAAAAAAAGCACAATGGATTGCAGTAGGGTGTTAGTCAATGGTTATTCTAAGCTGAATGTACCTGCACTCGTCAGATCGCAGAAGATAAGCAGCTTAAGGCTTGGCAAGTACCAGCTTGGGAGGCTGGTTGGAATCCCTTGTTCCGTTGACTTTTTTTCTTACTTTTATTTATCATAAAAAAAGCACAATGGATTGCAGTAGGGTGTTTGTCGATGGTTATTCTAAGCTGAATGTACCTGCACTCGTCAGATCGCAGAAGTTAAGCAGCTTAACGCTTGGCAAGTACCAGCTTGAAAGACTGGTTGGGAGTCCCTTGTTCCGTTGACTTTTTTTATTACTTTTATTTATCATAAAAAAAGCACAATGGATTGCAGTAGGGTGTTTGTCGATGGTTATTCTAAGCTGAATGTACCTGCACTCGTCAGATCGCAGAAGTTAAGCAGCTTAACGCTTGGCAAGTACCAGCTTGAAAGACTGGTTGGGAGTCCCTTGTTCCGTTGACTTTTTTTATTACTTTTATTTATCATAAAAAAAGCACAATGGATTGCAGTAGGGTGCTTGTCAACGGTTATTCTAAGCTGAATGTACCTGCACTCGTCAGATCGCAGAAAATAAGCAGCTTAAGGCTTGGCAAGTACCAGGTTGGGAGACTGGTTTGGAATCCCTTGTTCCGGTGACTTTTTTTATTACTTTTATTTATCATAAAAAAAGCACAATGGATTGCAGTAAGGTGTTTGTCAACGGTTATTCTAAGCTAAATGTACCTGCACTCGTCAGATTGCAGAAGATAAGCAGCTTAAGGCTTGGCAAGTACCAGCTTGGGAGACTGGTTGGGAATCCCTTGTTCCGTTGACTTTTTTTCTTACTTTTATTTAACATAAAAAAAGCACAATGGATTGCAGTAGGGTGTTTGTCAACGGTTATTCTAAGCTGAATGTAAATGATCTCGTCAGATCGCTGAAGATAAGCAGCTTAAGGCTTGGCAAGTACCAGCTTGGGAGACTGGTTGGGAATCCCTTGTTCTATTGACTTTTTTTCTTACTTTTATTTATCATAAAAAAAGCACAATGGATTGCAGTAGGGTGTTTGTCAATGGTTATTTTAAGCTGAATGTACCTGCACTCGTCAGATCGCAGAAAATAAGCAGCTTAAGGCTTGGCAAGTACCAGCTTGGGAGACTGGTTGGGAATCGCTTGTTCCGTTGACTTTTTTTCTTACTTTTATTTATCATAAAAAAAGCACAATGGATTGCAGTAGGGACCTTGTCAACGGTTATTCTAAGCTGAATGTACCTGCACTCGTCAGATCGCAGAAGATAAGCAGCTTACGGCTTGGCAAGTACCAGCTTGGGAGTCTGGTTTGGAATCCCTTATTCCGTTGACTTTTTTTCTTACTTTTATTTATCATAAAAAAAGCACAATGGATTGCAGTAGGGTGCTTGTCAACGGTTATTTTAAGCTGAATGTACCTGCACTCGTCAGATCGCAGAAAATAATCAGCTTAAGGCTTGGCAAGTACCAGCTTGGGCGACTGGTTGGGAATCCCTTGTTCCGTTGACTTTTTTTATTACTTTTATTTATTATAAAAAAAGCACAATGGATTGCAGTAGGGTGTTTGTCAATGGTTATTCTAAGCTGAATGTACCTGCACTCGTCAGATCGCAGAAGATAAACAGCTTAAGGCTTGGCAAGTACCAGCTTGGGAGACTGGTTGGGAATCCCTTGTTCCGTTGACTTTTTTTATTACTTTTATTTATCATAAAAAAAGCACAATGGATTGCAGTAGGGTCCTTGTCAACGGTTATTCTAAGCTGAATGTACCTGCACTCGTCAGATCGCAGAAGATAAGCAGCTTAAGGCTTGGCAAGAACCAGCTTGGGAGACTGGTTGGAAATCCCTTGTTCCGTTGGCTTTTTTTATTACTTTTATTTATCATAAAAAAAGCACAATGGATTGCAGTAGGGTGTTTGTCAACGGTTATTCTAAGCTGAATGTACCTGCACTTGTCAGATTGCAGAAGATAAGCAACTTCAGGCTTGGCAAGTACCAGCTTGGGAGACTGGTTGGAAATCCCTTGTTCCGTTGTCTTTTATTTATCATAAAAAAAGCACAACTGATTGCAGTAGGGTGTTTGTCAACGGTTATTCTAAGCTGAATGTACCTGCACTCGTCAGATCGCAGAAGATAAGCAGCTTAAGGCTTGGCAAGTTCCAGATTGGGAGACTGGTTGGGAATCCCATGTTCCGTTGACTTTTTTTCTTACTTTTATTTATCATAAAAAAAGCACAATGGATTGCAGTAGGGTGTTAGTCAACAGTTTTTCAGAGCTGAATATACCTGCACTCGTCAGATCGCAGAAGATAAGCAGCTTACGGCTTGGCAAGTACCAGCTTGGGAGACTGGTTGGGAATCCCTTATTCCGTTGACTTTTTTTCTTACTTTTATTTATCATAAAAAAAGCACAATGGATTGCAGTAGGGTGCTTGTCAACGGTTATTTTAAGCTGAATGTACCTGCACTCGTCAGATCGCAGAAAATAAGCAGCTTAAGGCTTGGCAAGTACCAACTTGGGAGGCTGGTTGGGAATCCCTTACTCCGTTGACTTTTTTTCTTACTTTTATTTATCATAAAAAAAGCACAATGGATTGCAGTAGGGTTTTTGTCAACGGTTATTCTAAGCTGAATGTACCTGCATTAGTCAGATCGCAGAAGATAAGCAGCTTAAGGCTTGGCAAGTACTAGCTTGGGAGACTGGTTGGGAATCCCTTGTTCTGTTGACTTTTATTTATCATAAAAAAAGCACAATGGATTGCAGTAGGGTGTTTGTCAACGGTTATTCTAAGCTGAATGTACCTGCACTCGTCAGATCGCAGAAGATAATCAGCTTAAGGCTTGGCAAGTACCAGCTTGGGAGACTGGTTGGGAATCCCTTGTTCCGTTGACTTTTTTTCTTACTTTTATTTATCATAAAAAAAGCACAATGGATTGCAGTAGGGTGTTTGTCAACGGATATTCTAAGCTGAATGTACCTGCACTCGTCAGATCGCAGAAGATAAGCAGCTTAAGGCTTGGCAAGTACCAGCTTGGGAGACTGGTTGGAAATCCCTTGTTCCGTTGACTTTTTTTCTTACTTTTATTTATCATAAAAAAAGCACAATGGATTGCAGTAGGGTGTTTGTCAACGGTTATTCTAAGCTGAATGTACCTGCACTCATCAGATCGCAGAAGATAAGCAGCTTAAGGCTTGGCAAGTACCTGGTTGGGAATCCCTTGTTCCGTTGACTTTTTTTCTTATTTTTATTTATCATAAAAAAAGCACAATGGATTGCAGTAGGGTGTTAGTCAATGGTTATTCTAAGCTGAATGTACCTGCACTCGTCAGATCGCAGAAGATAAGCAGCTTAAGGCTTGGCAAGTACCAGCTTGGGAGGCTGGTTGGAATCCCTTGTTCCGTTGACTTTTTTTCTTACTTTTATTTATCATAAAAAAAGCACAATGGATTGCAGTAGGGTGTTTGTCAATGGTTATTCTAAGCTGAATGTACCTGCACTCGTCAGATCGCAGAAGATAAGCAGCTTAACGCTTGGCAAGTACCAGCTTGAGAGACTGGTTGGGAATCCCTTGTTCCGTTGACTTTTTTTATTACTTTTATTTATCATAAAAAAAGCACAATGGATTGCAGTAGGGTGCTTGTCAACGGTTATTCTAAGCTGAATGTACCTGCACTCGTCAGATCGCAGAAAATAAGCAGCTTAATGCTTGGCAAGTACCAGGTTGGGAGACTGGTTTGGAATCCCTTGTTCCGGTGACTTTTTTTATTACTTTTATTTATCATAAAAAAAGCACAATGGATTGCAGTAAGGTGTTTGTCAACGGTTATTCTAAGCTAAATGTACCTGCACTCGTCAGATTGCAGAAGATAAGCAGCTTAAGGCTTGGCAAGTACCAGCTTGGGAGACTGGTTGGGAATCCCTTGTTCCGTTGACTTTTTTTCTTACTTTTATTTAACATAAAAAAAGCACAATGGATTGCAGTAGGGTGTTTGTCAACGGTTATTCTAAGCTGAATGTAAATGATCTCGTCAGATCGCTGAAGATAAGCAGCTTAAGGCTTGGCAAGTACCAGCTTGGGAGACTGGTTGGGAATCCCTTGTTCTATTGACTTTTTTTCTTACTTTTATTTATCATAAAAAAAGCACAATGGATTGCAGTAAGGTGTTTGTCAACGGTTATTCTAAGCTAAATGTACCTGCACTCGTCAGATTGCAGAAGATAAGCAGCTTAAGGCTTGGCAAGTACCAGCTTGGGAGACTGGTTGGGAATCCCTTGTTCCGTTGACTTTTTTTCTTACTTTTATTTAACATAAAAAAAGCACAATGGATTGCAGTAGGGTGTTTGTCAACGGTTATTCTAAGCTGAATGTAAATGATCTCGTCAGATCGCTGAAGATAAGCAGCTTAAGGCTTGGCAAGTACCAGCTTGGGAGACTGGTTGGGAATCCCTTGTTCTATTGACTTTTTTTCTTACTTTTATTTATCATAAAAAAAGCACAATGGATTGCAGTAGGGTGCTTGTCAACGGTTATTTTAAGCTGAATGTACCTGCACTCGTCAGATCGCAGAAAATAAGCAGCTTAAGGTTTGGCAAGTACCAGCTTGGGAGACTGGTTGGGAATCCCTTGTTTCGTTGACTTTTTTTCTTACTTTTATTTATCGTAAAAAAAGCACAATGGATTGCAGTAGGGTGCTTGTGAACAGTTATTCTAAGCTGAATGTACCTGCACTCGTCAGATCGCAGAAAATAAGCAGCTTAAGGCTTGGCAAGTACCAGCTTGGGAGACTGGTTGGAAATCCCTTGTTCCGTTGACTTTTTTTATTACTTTTATTTATCATAAAAAAAGCACAATGGATTGCAGTAGGGTGTTTGTCAGCGGTTATTCTAAGCCGAATGTACCTGCACTCGTCAGATCGCAGAAGTTAAGCAGCTTAAGGCTTGGCAAGTACCAGCTTGGGAGGCTAATTGGGAATCCCTTGTTCCGTTGACTTTTTTTATTACTTTTATTTATCGTAAAAAAAGCACAATGGATTGCAGTAGGGTGTTTGTGAACGGTTATTCTAAGCTGAATGTACCTTCACTTGTCAGATTGCAGAAGATAAGCAGCTTAAGGCTTGTCAAGTACCAGCTTGGGAGACTGGTTGGGAATCCCTTGTTCCGTTGACTTTTTTTATTACTTTTATTTCTCATAAAAAAAAGCACAATGGATTGCAGTAGGGTGTTTGTCAACGGTTATTCTAAGCTGAATGTACCTGCACTCGTCAGATCGCAGAAGATAAGCAGCTTAAGGCTTGGCAAGTACCAGCTTGGGAGACTGGTTGGGAATCCCTTGTTCTGTTGACTTTTTTTCTTACTTTTATTTATCATAAAAAAAGCACAATGGATTGCAGCAGGGTGCTTGTCAATGGTTATTCTAAGCTGAATGTACCTGCACTTGTCATATCGCAGAAGATAAGCAGCTTAAGGCTTGGCAAGTACCAGCTTGGGAGACTGGTTGGGAATCCCTTGTTCCATTGACTTGTATTTATCATAAAAAAAGCACAATGGATTGCAGTAGGGTGTTTGTCAACGGTTATTCTAAGCTGAATGTACCTGCACTCGTCAGATTGCAGAAGATAAGCAGCTTAAGACTTGGCAAGTACCAGCTTGGGAGACTGGTTGGGAATCCCTTGTTCCATTGATTTTTTTTTATCATAAAAAAAGCACAATGGATTGCAGTAGGGTGCTTGTCAGCAGTTATTTTAAGCTGAAAGTACCTGCACTCGTCAGATCGCAGAAAATAAGCAGCTTAAGGCTTGGCAAGTACCAGCTTGGGAGACTGGTTGGGAATCCCTTGTTCCGTAGACTTTTTTTATTACTTTTATTTATCATAAAAAAAGCACAATGGATTGCAATAGGGTGTTTGTCAACGGTTATTCTAAGCTGAATGTACCTGCACTCGTCAGATCGCAGAACATAAGCAGCTTAAGGCTTGGCAAGTACCAGCTTGGGAGGCTGGTTGGGAATCCCTTGTTCCGTTGACTTTTTTTCTTACTTTTATTTATCGTAAAAAAAGCACAATGGATTGCAGTAGGGTGTTTGTCAAATTTTATTCTAAGCTAAATGTACCTGCACTCGTCAGATCGCAGAAGATATGCAGCTTAAGTCTTGGCAAGTACC
The DNA here is from genome assembly GCF_905171765.1 of Bufo bufo. Taxonomy (NCBI): domain Eukaryota; kingdom Metazoa; phylum Chordata; class Amphibia; order Anura; family Bufonidae; genus Bufo; species Bufo bufo. The sequence goes on from NC_053390.1 coordinate 493,191,423, forward strand.
AGCTTGGCAGTCTGGTTAGGAATCCCTTGTTCCGTTTACTTTTTTTATTACTTTTATTTATCATAAAAAAAGCACAATGGATTGCAGTAGTGTGCTTGTCAACAGTTATTCTAAGCTGAATGTTCCTGCACTCGTTAGATCGCAGAAGATAAGCAGCTTAAGGCTTGGCAAGTACCAGCTTGGGAGACTGGTTGGGAATCCCTTGTTCCGTTGACTTTTTTTATTACTTTTATTTATCATAAAAAAAGCACAATGGATTGCAGTAGGGTGTTTGTCAACGGTTATTCTAAGCTGAATGTACCTGCACTCGTCAGATCGCAGAAGATACGCAGCTTAAGGCTTGGCAAGTACCAGCTTGGGAGGCTGTTTGGGAATCCCTTGTTCCGTTGACTTTTTTTCTTACTTTTATTTATCATAAAAAAAGCACAATGGATTGTAGTAGGGTGTTTGTCAACGGTTATTCTAAGCTGAATGTACCTGCACTCGTCAGATCGCAGAAGATAAGCAGCTTAAGGCTTGGCAAGTACCAACTTGGGAGACTGGTTGGGAATCCCTTGTTCCGTTGACTTTTTTTCTTACTTTTATTTATTATAAGAAAAGCACAATGGATTGCAGTAGGGTGTTAGTCAATGGTTATTCTAAGCTGAATGTACCTGCACTCGTCAGATCACAAAAGATAAGCAGCTTAAGGCTTGGCAAGTACCAGCTTGGGAGACTGGTTGGGAATCCCTTGTTCCGTTGACTTTTTTTTTTACTTTTATTTATCATAAAAAAAGCACAATGGATTGCAGTAGGGTGATTGTCAATAGTTATTCTAAGCTGTATGTACCTGCACTCGGCAGATCGCAGAAGATAAGCAGCTTAAGGCTTGGCAAGTACCAGCTTGGGAGACTGGTTGGGAATCCCTTGTTCCGTTGACTTTTTTTACTACTTTTATTTATCATAAAAAAAGCACAATGGATTGCAGTAGGTTGTTTGTCAACGGTTATTCTAAGCTGAATGTACCTGCACTCGTCAGATTGCAGAAAATAAGCAGCTTAAGGCTTGGCAAGTACCAGCTTGGGAGGCTGGTTGGGAATCCCTTGTTCTTTTGACTTTTTTTCTTACTTTTATTTATCATAAAAAAAGCACAATGGATTGCAGTAGGGTGTTTGTTAAAGTTTATTCTAAGCTGAATGTACCTGCACTCGTCAGATCGCAGAAGATAAGCAGCTTAACGCTTGGCAAGTACCAGCTTGGGAGACTGGTTAGGAATCCCTTGTTCCGTTTACTTTTTTTATTACTTTTATTAATCATAAAAAAAGAACAATGGATTGCAGTAGGGTGCTTGTCAACAGTTATTCTAAGCTGAATGTACCTGCACTCGTTAGATCGCAGAAGATAAGCAGCTTAAGGCTTGGCAAGTACCAGCTTGGGAGACTGGTTGGGAATCCCTTGTTCCGTTGACTTTTTTTTATTACTTTTATTTATCATAAAAAAAGCACAATGGATTGCAGTTGGGTGTTTGTCAACGGTTATTCTAAGCTGAATGTACCTGCACTCGTCAGATCGCAGAAGATAAGCAGCTTAAGGCTTGGCAAGTACCAGCTTGGGAGGCTGGTTGGGAATCCCTTGTTCTGTTTACTTTTTTTCTTACTTTTATTTATCATAAAAAAAGCACAATGGATTGCAGTTGGGTGTTTGTCAACGGTTATTCTATGCTGAATGTACCTGCACTCGTCAGATCGCAGAAGATAAGCAGCTTAAGGCTTGGGAGACTGGTTGGGAATCCCTCGTTCTGTGGACTTTTTTTATTATTTTTATTTATCATAAAAAAAGCACAATGGATTGCAGTACAGTGTTTGTCAACGGTTATTCTAAGCTGAATGTACCTGCACTCGTCAGATCGCAGAAGATAAGCAGCTTAAGGCTTGGCAAGTACCAGCTTGGGAGGCTGGTTGGGAATCCCTTGTTCTGTTGACTTTTTTTCTTACTTTTATTTATCGTAAAAAAAAGCACAATGGATTGCAGTAGGGTGTTTGTCAACAGTTATTCTAAGCTGAATGTACCTGCACTCGTCAGATCGCAGAAGATAAGCAGCTTAAGGCTTGGCAAGTACCAGCTTGGGAGACTGGTTGGGAATCCCTTGTTCCGTTGACTTTTTTTCTTACTTTTATTTATCATAAAAAAAGCACAATGGATTGCAGTAGGGTGCTTGTCAACGGTTATTTTAAGCTGAATGTGCCTGCACTCGTCAGATCGCAGAAAATAAGCAGCTTAAGGCTTGGCAAGTACCAGCTTGGGAGACTGGTTGGGAATCCCTTGTTCCGTTGACTTTTTTTCTTACTTTTATTTATCATAAAAAAAGCACAATGGATTGCAGTAGGGTGTTTGTCAAAGTTTATTCTAAGCTGAATGTACCTGCACTCGTCAGATTGCAGAAGATAAGCAGCTTAAGGCTTGGCAAGTACCAGCTTGGGAGACTGGTTAGGAATCCCTTGATCGGTTTACTTTTTTTATTACTTTTATTTATCATAAAAAAAGAACAATGGATTGCAGTAGGGTGTTTGTCAACGGTTATTCTAAGCTGAATGTACCTGCGCTCGTCAGATCGCAGAAGATAAGCAGCTTAAGGCTTGGCAAGTACCAGCTTGGGAGACTGGTTGGGAATCCCTTGTTCCGTTGACTTTTTTTCTTACTTTTATTTATCATAAAAAAAGCACAATGGATTGCAGTAGGGTGCTTGTCAACGGCTATTTTAAGCTGAAGGTTCCTGCACTCGTCAGATCGCAGAAAATAAGCAGCTTAAGGCTTGGCAAGTACCAGCTTGGGAGACTGGTTGGGAATCCCTTGTTCCGTTGACTTTTTTTATTATTTTTATTTATCATAAAAAAAGCACAATGGATTGCAGTACGGTGTTTGTCAACGGTTATTCTAAGCTGAATGTACCTGCACTCGTCAGATCGCAGAAGATAAGCAGCTTAAGGCTTGGCAAGTACCAGCTTGGGAGGCTGGTTAGGAATCCCTTGTTCTGTTGACTTTTTTTCTTACTTTTATTTATCGTAAAAAAAAGCACAATGGATTGCAGTAGGGTGTTTGTCAACAGTTATTCTAAGCTTAATGTACCTGCACTCGTCAGATCGCAGAAGATAAGCAGCTTAAGGCTTGGCAAGTACCAGCTTGGGAGACTGGTTGGGAATCCCTTGTTCCGTTGACTTTTTTTCTTACTTTTATTTATCATAAAAAAAGCACAATGGATTGCAGTAGGGTGCTTGTCAACGGTTATTTTAAGCTGAATGTGCCTGCACTCGTCAGATCGCAGAAAATAAGCAGCTTAAGGCTTGGCAAGTACCAGCTTGGGAGACTGGTTGGGAATCCCTTGTTCCGTTGACTTTTTTTCTTACTTTTATTTATCATAAAAAAAGCACAATGGATTGCAGTAGGGTGTTTGTCAACGGTTATTCTAAGCTGAATGTACCTGCACTCGTCAGATCGCAGAAGATACGCAGCTTAAGGCTTGGCAAGTACCAGCTTGGGAGGCTGGTTGGGAATCCCTTGTTCCGTTGACTTTTATTTATCGTAAAAAAAGCACAATGGATTGCAGTAGGGTGTTTGTCAACGGTTATTCTAAGCTGAATGTACCTGCACTTGTCAGATCGCAGAAGATAAGCAGCTTAAGGCTTGGCAAGTACCAGCTTGGGAGACTGGTTGGGAATCCCTTGTTCCGTTGACTTTTTTTATTACTTTTATTTATCATAAAAAAAGCACAATGGATTGTAGTAGGGTGTTTGGCAATGGTTATTCTAAGCTGAATGTACCTACACTTGTCAGATTGCAGAAGATAAGCAGCTAAAGGCTTGGCAAGTACCAGCTTGGGAGGCTGGTTGGGAATCCCTTGTTCCGTTGACTTTTTTTCTTACTTTTATTTATCGTAAAAAAAGCACAATGGATTGCAGTAGGGTGTTTGTCAACGGTTATTCTAAGTTGAATGTACCTGCACTCGTCAGATCGCAGAAGATAAGTAGTTTAAGGCTTGTTAAGTACCAGCTTGGGAGACTGGTTGGGAATCCCTTCTTCCGTTGACTTTTTTTCTTACTTTTATTTATCATAAAAAAAGCACAATGGATTGCAGTAGGGTGTTTGTCAAAGTTTATTCTAAGCTGAATGTACCTCCACTTGTCAGATCGCAGAAGATAAGCAGCTTAAGGCTTGGCAAGTACCAGCTTGGGAGACTGGTTGGGAATCCCTTGTTCCGTTGACTTTTTTTATTACTTTTATTTATCAGAAAAAAGCACAATGGATTGCAGAAGGGGGCTTGTCAACGGTTATTCTAAGCTGAATGTACCTGCACTCGTCACATCGCAGAAGATAAGCAACTTAAGGCTTGGCAAGTACCAGCTTGGAAGACTGGTTGGGAATCCCTTGTTCCGTTGACTTTTTTTATTACTTTTATTTATCGTAAAAAAAGCACAATGGATTGCAGTAGGGTGCTTGTCAACGGTTATTCTAAGCTGAATGAACCTGCACTCGTCAGATCGCAGAAGATAAGCAGCTTAAGGCTTGGCAGGTACCAGCTTGGGAGACTGGTTGGAAATCCCTTGTTCCGTTGACTTTTTTTATTACTTTTATTTATCATAAAAAAAGCACAATGAATTGCAGTAGCGTGTTTGTCAATGGTTGTTCTAAGCTGAATGGACCTGCACTCGTCAGATCGCAGAAGATAAGCAGCTTAAGGCTTGGCAAGTACCAGGATGGGAGTCTGGTTGGGAATCACTTGTTCCGTTGACTTTTTTTATTACTTTAATTTATCATAAAAAAAGCACAATAGATTGCAGTTGGGTGTTTGTCACCGGTTTTTCTAAGCTGAATGTACCTGCACTCGTCAGATCGCAGAAGATAAGCAGCTTAAGGCTTGGCAAGTACCAGCTTGGGAGACTGGTTGAGAATCACTTGTTCCGTTGACTTTTATTTATCATAAAAAAGCACAATGGATTGCATTAAGGTGTTTGTCAACGGTAGGGATGAGAGAACCCGAACTTTTCGTAAAAGTCCGGGTTCGGTGTTCGGCGCTTTCTTGGCACTTTTTGAAAGGCTGCAAAGCAGCCAATCAACAAGCGTCATACTACTTGCCCCAAGAGGCCATCACAGCCATGCCTACTATTGGCATGGCTGTGATTGGCCAGTGCAGCATGTGACCCAGCCTCTATTTAAGCTGGAGTCACGTAGCGCCGCACGTCACTCTGCTCTGATCAGTGTAGGGAGAGGTTGCAGCTGCTGTTAGGGCCAGATTAGACAGTGATTAACTCTGCAAAAACACTTAATTCAGTGATCGATCTACAGCTGTGGTTTATTGAACTGCTGCTATTTAATTGCTCACTGTTTTTAGGCTGCCAGGAGCGTTTTTATGTCACTTTTTTCTTGGGTGATCGGCGACCATTTTGTGTCTTGTGGTGCGCCTGCACAAGCTGCCACCAAGTCCATTTAACCATCAATAGTGTGGTTATTTTTTTGCTATATCCTACATCAGGGGCTTGGCTGTGCTTGCTATTTTATTGAGGGGTAAAATACAATTGCCAAAATAGCAGTACCCTAAATCTGGTGTTTCAGCTGTGGCTAGCCAATTGTAATACTGTCTGCTGTCTGCCGAAGCACAGTTTTTGTTCTGGGTTGAATACAATTCCCAACTTAGCAATTCCCTAAATAATTTTTTTCTGCTGTATCAGGCCAAGTTTAAATTGATCCATAAAAGGGTATATTAGATTTAAGGTGCGGATAGTGTCATCCTCAATAACTTCACATGCTACCGTGCATTTCCAAGTTTAATTCTGTCCGTAAACGTATACCTGTCACCCAGCGCCTAAATAATAGGCCTAAAATTTATATATTTAACTAAATCTGTGTTTATTGCTGAGGCTGGTCAATTCATTTAGTGTCCGCCAAAGCACAGTTTTTGTTCTGGGTTGAATACAATTCCCAACTTAGCAATTCCCTAAATAATTTTTTTCTGCTGTATCAGGCCAAGTTTAAATCGATCCATAAAAGGGTATATTAGATTTAAGGTGCGGATAGTGTCATCCTCAATAACTTCACACGCTACCGTGCATTTCCAAGTTTAATTCTGTCTGTAAACGTATACCTGTCACCCAGCGCCTAAATAATAGGCATAAAATTTATATTCAGCTAAATCTGTGTTTCTTGCTGAGGCTGGTCAATTCATATAGTGTCCGCCAAAGCACAGTTTTTGTTCTGGGTTGAATACAATTCCCAACTTAGCAATTCCTTAAATATTTTTTTTCTGCTGTATCAGGCCAAGTTTAAATCGATCCATAAAAGGGTATATTAGATTTAAGGTGCGGATAGTGTCATCCTCAATAACTTCACACGCTACCATGCATCTCCAAGTCTAATTCTGTCCGTAAACGTATACCGGTCATCCAGCGCCTAAATACTAGGCCTACAATTTATATTCAGCTAAATCTGTTGATACTGCTGTGGCTGGTCAATCTATTTAGTGTCTGCCAAAGCACAGTTTTTGTTCTGGGTTGAAATACAATTCCCAACTTAGAGCAGAAACCACAAATTTAGGGAATTACTATCAGGGTCATTCTCAATAACTTCACACGCTACCGTGCATCTCCAAGTCTAATTCTGTCCGTAAAAGGGATACCTGTCATCCAGCGCCTAAATACTAGGCCTACAATTTATATTCAGCTAAATCTGTCGTTACTGTTGTGCCTGTATTAGTGTAATACGGTACCTAAATAGATAGCCAGATAGTGTTAGGTGCCTGTAAAAAAAAAGGCCTGAATTTGAATTCAATACATTGGGCCAAATAATTTTTTTCTTATTGTGGTGAACGGTAACAATGAGGAAAACATCTAGTAAGGGACACGGATATGGTCGTGGTGGTGTTAGTGGACCCTCTGGTGCTGGGAGAGGACGTGGCCGTTCTGCCACAGGCACACATCCTAGTGAACCAACTACCTCAGGTCCCAGTAGCCAGCAGAATTTACAGCGATATTTGGTGGGGCCCAATGCCGTTCTAAGGATGGTAAGGCCTGAGCAGGTACAGGCATTAGTCAATTGGGTGGCCGACAGTGGATCCAGCACGTTCAAATTATCTCCCACCCAGTCTTCTGCAGAAAGCGCACAGATGGCACATGAAAACCAAGCCCATCAGTCTGTCACATCACCCCCATGCATATCAGGGAAACTGTCTGAGCCTCAAGTTATGCAGCAGTCTCTTATGCTGTTTGAAGACTCTGCTGGCAGGGTTTCCCAAGGGCATCCACCTAGCCCTTCCCCAGGGGTGGAAGAGATAGAATGCACTAACGTACAACCACTTATGTTTCCTAATGATGAGGACATGGGAATACCACCTCAGCACGTCTCTGATGATGACGAAACACAGGTGCCAACTGCTGCGTCTTTCTGCAGTGTGCAGACTAAACAGGAGGTCAGGGAGGAAGACTGGGTGGAAGACGATGCAGGGGACGATGAGGTCCTAGACCCCACATGGAATGAAGGTCGTGCCACTGACTTTCAGAATTCGGAGGAAGAGGCAGTGGTGATACCGAGCCAACAGCGTAGCAAAAGAGGGAGCAGTGGGCAAAAGCAGAACACCCGCCACCAAGAGAGTCCGTCTGCTATTGGCCACCGCCATCTGGGACCCAGCACCCCAAAGGCATCTTCAAGGAGTTCCCTGGCGTGGCAGTTCTTCAAACAATGTGCTGATGACAAGACCCGAGTGGTTTGCACGCTGTGCCATCAGAGCCTGAAGCGAGGCATTAACGTTCTGAACCTTAGCACAACCTGCATGACCAGGCACCTGCATGCAAAGCATGAACTGCAGTGGAGTAAACACTTTAAAAACAAGGAACTCACTCAGGCTCCCCCTGCTACCTCTTCTGCTGCTGCCGCCTCGGCATCTTCCTCCGCCTCTGGAGGAACGTTGGCACCTGCCGCCCAGCAAACAGAGGATGTACCACCAACACCACCACCACCTCCGTCACCAAGCATCTCAACCATGTCACACGGCAGCGTTCAGCTCTCCATCTCACAAACATTTGATAGAAAGCGTAAATTCCCACCTAGCCACCCTCGATCCCTGGCCCTGAATGCCAGCATTTCTAAACTACTGGCCTATGAAATGCTGTCATTCAGGCTGGTGGACACAGACAGCTTCAAACAGCTCATGTCGCTTGCTGTCCCACAGTATGTTGTTCCCAGCCGCCACTACTTCTCCAAGAGAGCCGTGCCTTCCCTGCACAACCAAGTATCCGATAAAATCAAGTGTGCACTGCGCAACGCCATCTGTGGCAAGGTCCACCTAACCAGAGATACGTGGACCAGTAAGCACGGCCAGGGACGCTATATCTCCCTAACTGCACACTGGGTAAATGTAGTGGCGGCTGGGCCCCAGGCGAAGAGCTGTTTGGCGCACGTCCTTCCGCCGCCAAGGATCGCAGGGCAACATTCTTTGCCTCCTTTTGCCTCCTCTTCCTACTCTGCTTCCTCCTCCTCTTCTTCCACCTGCTCATCCAGTCAGCCACACACCTTCACCACCAACTTCAGCACAGCCCGGGGTAAACGTCAGCAGGCCATTCCGAAACTCATATGTTTGGGGGACAGGCCCCACACCGCACAGGAGTTGTGGCGGGGTATAGAACAACAGACCGACGAGTGGTTGCTGCCGGTGAGCCTCAAGCCTGGCCTGGTGGTGTGCGATAATGGGCGAAATCTCGTTGCAGCTCTGGGACTAGCCGGTTTGACGCACATCCCTTGCCTGGCGCATGTGCTGAATTTGGTGGTGCAGAAGTTCATTCACAACTACCCCGACATGTCAGAGCTGCTGCATAAAGTGCGGGCCGTCTGTGTGCGCTTCCGGCGTTCACATCCTGCCGCTGCTCGCCTGTCTGCGCTACAGCGTAACTTCGGCCTTCCCGCTCACCACCTCATATGTGACGTGCCCATCAGGTGGAACTCCACCTTGCACATGCTGGACAGACTGTGCGAGCAGCAGCAGGCCATAGTGGAGTTTCAGCTGCAGCACGCACGGGTCAGTCGCACTGCGAAACAGCACCACTTCACCACCAATGACTGGGCCTCCATGCGAGACCTGTGTGCCCTGTTGCGCTGTTTCGAGTACTCCACCAACATGGCCAGTGGCGATGACGCCGTTATCAGCGTTACAATACCACTTCTATGTCTCCTTGAGAAAACACTTAGGGCGATGATGGAAGAGGAGGTGGCCCAGGAGGAGGAGGAAGAGGGGTCATTTTTAGCACTTTCAGGCCAGTCTCTTAGAAGTGACTCAGAGGGAGGTTTTTTGCAACAGCAGAGGCCAGGTACAAATGTGGCCAGACAGGGCCCACTACTGGAGGACGAGGAGGACGAGGATGAGAAGGAGGTGGACGAGGATGAGGATGAAACATGTTCACAGCGGGGTGGCACCCATTGCAGCTCGGGCCCATCACTGGTGCGTGGCTGGGGGGAAACGCAGGACGATGACGATACGCCTCCCACAGAGGACAGCTTGTCCTTACCTCTGGGCAGCCAGGCACACATGAGCGACTAAATGCTGCAGTGCCTGCGCAACGACAGCAGAGTTGCCCACATTTTAACGTGTGCGGACTACTGGGTTGCCACCCTGCTGGATCCCCGGTACAAAGACAATGTGCCCACCTTACTTCCTGCATTGGAGCGTGATAGGAAGATGCGCGAGTACAAGCGCACATTGGTAGACGCGCTACTGAGAGCATTCCCAAATGTCACAGGGGAACAAGTGGAAGCCCAAGGCGAAGGCAGAGGTCGCCAACGCAGCTGTATCACGGCCAGCTCCTCTGAGGGCAGGGTTAGCATGGCAGAGATGTGGAAAAGTTTTGTCAATACGCCACAGCTAACTGCACCACCACCTGATACGGAACGTGTTAGCGGGAGGCAACATTTCACTAACATGGTGGAACAGTACGTGTGCACACCCCTCCACGTACTGACTGATGGTTCGGCCCCATTCAACTTCTGGGTCTCCAAATTGTCCACGTGGCCAGAGCTAGCCTTTTATGCCTTAGAGATGCTGGCCTGCCCGGCGGCCAGCGTTTTGTCTGAACGTGTATTCAGCACGGCAGGGGGCGTCATTACAGACAAACGCAGCCGCCTGGCTACAGCCAATGTGGACAAGCTGACGTTCATAAAAATGAACCAGGCATGGATCCCACAGGACCTGTCCATCCCTTGTGCAGATTAGACATTAACTACCTCCCCTTAACCATATATTATTGTACTCCAGGGCACTTCCTTATTCAATCCTATTTTTATTTTCATTTTACCATTATATTGCGGGGCAACCCAAAGTTGAATGAACCTCTCCTCTGTCTGGGTGCCGGGGCCTAAAAATATCTGACAGTGGCCTGTTCCAGTGTTGGGTGACGTGAAGCATGATTCTCTGCTATGACATGAAGCCTGAATCTCTGCTATGGGACCTCTCTCCTCTGTCTGTGTGCCGGGGCCAAAATATCTGACAATGGACTGTTCTAGTTTTGGGTGACGTGAAGCATGATTCTCTGATATGACATGAATCCTGAATCTCTGCTATGGGACCTCTCTCCTCTGTCTGTGTGCCGGGGCCAAAATATCTGACAATGGACTGTTCCAGTTTTGGGTGACGTGAAGCATGTGTCATGGTCTTACCTGCTTGCTGCTCTCCTTCGTTTGACATGTGCTGGCGGCCATCTTGGTTTCTGGGTTTCTTGTAGCCTTCCACCCTGCGGCTCCTCCTTCCCCTGGGAGGAGCTGGATGCCTAGCTCATATATATAGGAGGTCTGTGGCTTCAGTTCCTTGCTTGGTCCTCTTGTGTTCACATGCTTCTAAGACTGCTGCTGCTTCTGGTTCCTGATCCTGGCTTCGTCTGACTACCCTGCTGGTTCCTGATCCTGGCTTCGTCTGACTACCCTGCTGGTTCCTGATCCTGGCTTCGTCTGACTACCCTGCTGGTTCCTGATCCTGGCTTCGTCTGACTACCCTTCTGGTTCCTGACCTCTGGCTTCGCAAAGACTCTGCTCGGTTTCACCATCCGTTTGGACTTTTGCTTTACAGCTTTATTTTCAATAAAGCCTTCTATTTTCACTTATCTCTTGTTGAACGTCTGGTTCATGGTTCCGTGACAGCATGATTCTCTGCTATGACATGAATCCTGAATCTCTGCTATGGGACCTCTCTCCTCTGTCTGGGTGCCGGGGCCAAAATATCTGACAATGGACTGTTCCAGTTTTGGGTGACGTGAAGCATGATTCTCTGCTATGACATGAAGCCTGAATCTCTGCTATGGGACCTCTCTCCTCTTTCTGGGTGCCGGGGCCTAAATATCTGACAATGGACTGTTCCAGTTTTGGCTGACGTGAAGCCTGATTCTCTGCTATGACATGAAGACTGATTCTCTGCAGACATGAAGCCTGAATCTCTGTTATGGGACCTCTCTCCTCTGTCTGGGTGTCGGGGCCTAAATATATGACAATGGACTGTTCCAGTTTTGGCTGACGTGAAGCCTGATTCTCTGCTATGACATGAAGACTGATTCTCTGCAGACATGAAGCCTGAATCTCTGTTATGGGACCACTCTCCTCTGTCTGGGTGCCGGGGCCTAAATATATGACAATGGACTGTTCCAGTTTTGGCTGACGTGAAGCCTGATTCTCTGCTATGACATGAAGACTAATTCTCTGCTGACATGAAGCCTGATTCTCTGCTATGGGACCTCTCTCCAATTAATATTGGTTAATTTTTATTTATTTTATTTTTATTTTAATTCATTTCCCTGTCCACATTTGTTTGCAGGGGATTTAACTACATTTTGCTGCCTTTTGCAGCCCTCTAGCCCTTTCCTGGGCTGTTTTACAGCCTTTTTAGTGCCAAAAAGTTCGGGTAAGATCGCTCCCTGATCTCTCCCTCACAGCAGCTGCAGCCTCTCCCTACACTAATCCGAGCAGAGTGACATAGCATTCTAACAGCCCTCTGTAATGGTGGTAACATATCCGTATTTTGTGTTTGTACCAGGGGTCTTAGTACGTTGCCACCCAGTATTGGTCCTTGTCCTTTATGCTTTTTATACGGGGGTCCCTCTTCAAACACCGGAGCATGAAGGCCCCCATTTGCACTAAACTGGAAGTGGTGGAGTGGCCGGGCTCCTGCTCATCGTCCAGGATAATGTCGTCCTCGGTCGCTTCCCACCAGCCACGGACAACACCAGGGATCCCAGAAACGTTTAAAGCATGCTCTTCTTGCTCCTCCTCTGCCCCGGCACCATCCTTCTCTGACTCCTCTTCAGACTCCTGTTGACTTGTCCCAGATGGAGTAGCTTCCCTGGGAATTCATACAGCATTGCAACTTCCTCATCTTCTTGCTCTTGCTCCTCGACAGCTTGATCAATGACATGACGCAATGCACGCTCCAGAAAGAAAGCGTAACGTACGATGTGACTGATGCGTTGCGCATGTGCAGCCACTGGCGGGGTGAAAAAAAAACAAGCTCCCCATAACCTGTCCTGCCGCAGAGTTTGTACAGGTACTGGTTAACTGCACGTTTCTGCTGGAGCAGCCTATCAGGCATATACAAGGTGGTGTTCCATCGCGTTGGGCAGTCACAAATCAGACTTCTGATGGGCAGGTGTTGTCGCCGCTGAAAGTCAGCAAGGCGAGCCTTGATCATATAAGACCTTCTAAAATGGCCAGAGATTTTCCTGGCCTGCCGAAAGACGTCCTGGACCCCGGGGTATTTGCAAACGAATCGCTGCATGACTAAGTTCAAGACATGTGCCATGCACAGCACGTGTGTCATTTTGCCCTGTTTCTGCGCACTCAGCAGATTGGCACCGTTGTCGCACACCATTTTACCAACTGTCAAATTGAGTGGGGTTAGCCACTAATCGGTCTTTGACCGCAAAGCTAAAAGCAGTGCAGGACAAGTGTGGTTCTTGGCTTCCAGGCACAACAGCACATCGAATAGGTTCTGGGGAGCTTGGGGGCGGAGTGGAAGAGGCGGTAGCAGTGGAAAAGGAGGAGTCAGGCGAGGAGTAGACGGAGGATGGAGTAGGAGGAGGAGAAGTAGAGGCAGGCCTGCATGCAATCCACGGTGGTAACACCAAATCTACACGGGTGCCACAGGTTGCATGCTTGACGGCCGTCAGAAGGTTCACCCAGTGGGCAGTAAAAGTTATGTACCTTCCCTACCTGTGTTTGCTAGACCACGATTCTGTGGTCAGATGTATCTTGGCACCGACACTGTGTGCCAGAGATACATTCACTTGCCGCTTAATGTGGCCATATAGCTCCGGGATGCCGTTCTGGGAGAAATATTTCCTTCCGGGTACCTTCTATTGTGGTGTGCCTCAGAGTCCACCAATTTATATGGCAGTAGTTTGCGGGCTAGCAGTTCCGACAAGCCGTCAGTCAGCCGTTGGGCAAGAGGGTTTTCCGGCGTCATCATCTTTTTTCGCTCTAACATTTGGGCCACAGAAGCCTGCCTTTTGCCAGATGAACGTGACGACGGCACGGTGGAAGGTGGAGTGGAGGACAAACGGGAGGAGAGAGGAGAAGGGGTAGGAGAAGAAGCAGGACATGGAGCACCTGGAGTGTGTCTTTGTGGGTTCTGACGGTATTGCTCCCACTGGGCTCGGTGATGGGAGGCCAGGTGCCTTCTTAAGGAGGTCCTCCATAGGTGAGTGTTGGGCTTACCGTGACTTATGTGTTGACAGCACAGGCTGCAGATGGCAACACTATTGTCAGCAGCGGACACGTTAAAAAAAGCCCACACTGCGGAGCCATTTGCCGGCGTCCTGGGAGCGCCAGATGTGACCGTGCATGGTGGATGGCTCGTTCCAGATACATTAGCAGTCTGCTTTTTGCCTCCTGTGCACTGCGAGTTTTGCCTGCTTCTCCACCTTCTCCTCCCTATCTGCTGCTCCGTCTCTCCCTCTGAATTCCCCTCCTCTTCCTCTCTTGTGGGCACCCACGTGACGTCCATAGACACATCATCATCGTCCCCTTCACCACCACTGACATTAGAGATCTCAGAGTAGGCAGCAACAGCGGGGACCACCCTCCTTGGGCTGATCTGGGTACTGTCGTCAGACTGCTGGGTGGCGACCGTTGATGCCTCCTCTTCCTGATCTGATGCCAAGAATAGCTGCGCATCGGTAAGGTCTTGTAATGGATGTAATAAATAATTCCTCTGACTCGAGCGGAGGGGATATGGTGGTGGTGGTGGTGTCTTTGGGGGTGCACACAGCAGAGAGTGAAGAGGGTCCAGATAGAGAGGATGAGGAGGGTGCAGAAGCGGAAGGCTGAGTGAGTCACTCAACCACCTTCTGAAACTTCCCACTTAGGCTCCGGCCTGGTGCACCTGCCCGACCCCTACCACCCCTGCGGAATGGCCTGCCTCTTCCTCTGCCTGTCATTTTTTCAAATGACCCTGTGACAAAAGTCCCTATAGAAGAGCAGTATTTGTGGAAGGTATATCACACCCCTGCTTTAATCATTTTTTTTTGGGGGGGGGCAACTGGTATATCACACCAGTAGAAATTGTTTGTTCCAATGTCGTTAGTCACTTATCTGTAGCTGAGGTAATGCAGCTAAACCGCAAACAAATGCTGCACTACCTATATGCACTATATAGAAAGTATATAATTGGTATACCACACCCCTGCTTCAATCACTTTTTTGGGGGGCAACTGGTATATCACACCAGTAGAATTTATTTGTTCCAATGTCGTTTGTCACTATCTGTAGCTGAGGTAACGCAGCAAAACCGCAAACCAATGCTGCACTACCCAAATGCACTATATAGATATGGGCCTGGGTACACCCTAATCAAGCCTGCTGGCTGGCGAATACTAATGAAGCGCTTCCATTTTGGAAGCGCTCATTAGTACCGGAGGACCAGGAAGTGGTGAACGCTATGTACTTACCGCTTCCTGGTCCTCGGCTGTCGGCTGTGCAGGGCTGCGCACAGCGTGAGGCGCTTTGTGACGCCACGCTGGTCACGCCAGTTCAGAGCACAGCAGTAGGAAGAGGATCGCGGATGGTAAGGAGCGGCGGCGTCCAGGAGCAGAGAAGTAAGTGTTTTTTTATTTTATAAAAAATGAGGCTGCTGGGGGCATAATGGAGGCTAATGAGGCATATGGGGGCTAATGAGGCATATGGTGGCTAATGAGGCATAATACGGGCAAATGAGAGGCATAATGGGGGCTAATGTGAGGCATAATGGGGACTAATGAGGCAGAAGGGCTGATAATGGGGGCTAATGAGGCATAAGGACTGATGATGGGGGCTAATGAGGCATAAGGGCTGATAATGGGGGTTAATGAGGCATAAGGGCTGATGATGGGGGCTAATGAGGCATAAGGGCTGATGATGGGGACTAATGAGGCATAATGGAAGCAAATGAGGCATAATGGGTGCTAATGAGAGGCATAATGAGGGCTAATGAGAGGCATAATGGGGGCTAATGAGGCATAATGGGGGCTAATGAGGCATAAGGGCTGATAATGGGGGCTAATGGCATAAAGGCTATATACACTGCTCAAAAAAATAAAGGGAACACTTAAACAACACAATGTAACTCCAAGTCAATCACACTTCTGTGAAATCAAACTGTCCACTTAGGAAGCAACACTGAGTGACAATCAATTTCACATGCTGTTATGCAAATGGGATAGACAACAGGTGGAAATTATAGGCAATTAGCAAGACACCCCCAATAAAAGAGTGGTTCTGCAGGTGGTAACCACAGACCACTTCTCAGTTCCTATGCTTCCTGGCTGATGTTTTGGTCACTTTTGAATGTTGGCGGTGCTTTCACTCTAGTGGTAGCATGAGACGGAGTCTACAACCCACACAAGTGGCTCAGGTAGTGCAGCTTATCCAGGATGGCACATCAATGCGAGCTGTGGCAAGAAGGTTTGCTGTGTCTGTCAGCGTAGTGTCCAGAGCATGGAGGCGCTACCAGGAGGAAGGCCAGTACATCAGGAGACGTGGAGGAGGCCGTAGGAGGGCAACAACCCAGCAGCAGGACCGCTACCTCCGCCTTTGTGCAAGGAGGAACAGGAGGAGCACTGCCAGAGCCCTGCAAAATGACCTCCAGCAGGCCACAAATGTGCATGTGTCTGCTCAAACGGTCAGAAACAGACTCCATGAGGGTGATATCAGGGCCCGACGTCCACCGGTGGGGGTTGTGCTTACAGCCCAACACCGTGCAGGACGTTTGGCATTTGCCAGAGAACACCAAGATTGGCAAATTCGCCACTGGCGCCCTGTGCTCTTCACAGATGAAAGCAGGTTCACACTGAGCACATGTGACAGAGTCTGAAAAACGCCGTGGAGAACGTTCTGCTGCCTGCAATATCCTCCAGCATGACCGGTTTGGCATTTGGTCAGTAATGGTCTGGGGTGGCATTTCTTTGGAGGGCCGCACAGCCCTCTATGTGCTCGCCAGAGGTAGCCTGACTGCCATTAGGTACCGAGATGAGATCCTCAGACCCCTTGTGAGACCATATGCTGGTGCGGTTGGCCCTGGGTTCCTCCTAATGCAAGACAATGCTAGACCTCATGTGGCTGGAGTGTGTCAGCAGTGCCTGCAAGCCGAAGGCATTGATGCTATGGACTGGCCCGTCCGTTCCCCAGACCTGAATCCAATTGAGCACATCTGGGACATCATGTCTCGCTCTGTCCACCAACGTCACGTTGCACCACAGACTGTCCAGGAGTTGGCAGATGCTTTAGTCCAGGTTTGGGAGGAGATCCCTCAGGAGACCGTCCGCCACCTCATCAGGAGCATGCACAGGCGTTGTAGGGAGGTCATACAGGCACGTGGAGGCCACACACACTACTGAGCCTCATTTTGACTTGTTTTAAGGACATTACATCAAAGTTGGATCAGCCTGTAGTTTGTTTTTCCACTTTAATTTTGAGGGTGACTCCAAATCCAGACCTCCATGGGTTGAAAAATTTGATTTCCATTTTTTTATTTTTGTGTGATTTTGTTGTCAGCACATTCAACTATGTAAAGAACAAAGTATTTCAGAAGAATATTTAATTAACTCAGATCTAGGATGTGTTATTTTTGTGTTCCCTTTATTTTTTTGAGCAGTATATATATATATATATATATATATATATACACTCACCTAAAGAATTATTAGGAACACCTGTTCTATTTCTCATTAATGCAATTATCTAGTCAACCAATCACATGGCAGTTGCTTCAATGCATTTAGGGGGGTGGTCCTGGTCAAGACAATCTCCTGAACTCCAAACTGAATGTCAGAATGGGAAAGAAAGGTGATTTAAGCAATTTTGAGCGTGGCATGGTTGTTGGTGCCAGACGGGCCGGTCTGAGTATTTCACAATCTGCTCAGTTACTGGGATTTTCACGCACAACCATTTCTAGGGTTTACAAAGAATAGTGTGAAAAGGGAAAAACATCCAGTATGCGGCAGTCCTGTGGGCAAAAATGCCTTGTGGATGCTAGAGGTCAGAGGAGAATGGGCCGACTGATTCAAGCTGATAGAAGAGCAACGTTGACTGAAATAACCACTCGTTACAACCGAGGTATGCAGCAAAGCATTTGTGAAGCCACAACACGCACAACCTTGAGGCGGATGGGCTACAACAGCAGAAGACCCCACCGGGTACCACTCATCTCCACTACAAATAGGAAAAAGAGGCTACAATTTGCACAAGCTCACCAAAATTGGACTGTTGAAGACTGGAAAAATGTTGCCTGGTCTGATGAGTCTCGATTTCTGTTGAGACATTCAAATGGTAGAGTCCGAATTTGGCGTAAACAGAATGAGAACATGTATCCATCCTCTGATGGCTACTTCCAGCAGGATAATGCACCATGTCACAAAGCTCGAATCATTTCAAATTGGTTTCTTGAACATGACAATGAGTTCACTGTACTAAAATGTCCCCCACAGTCACCAGATCTCAACCCAATAGAGCATCTTTGGGATGTGGTGGAACGGGAGCTTCGTGCCCTGGATGTGCATCCCTCAAATCTCCATCAACTGCAAGATGCTATCCTATCGATATGGGCCAACATTTCTAAAGAATGCTATCAGCACCTTGTTGAATCAATGCCACGTAGAATTAAGGCAGTTCTGAAGGCAAAAGGGGGTCCAACACCGTATTAGTATGGTGTTCCTAATAATTTTTTAGGTGAGTGTATATACATACATACATACACATGCGCGCGGTGTGTGTTTGTGCTTTAGGGTGCACACCCTAATGCAATAGGCGGCGCACACCTATGCTAGCAGCTGTCTCTAACAACATGACCTCTCCTTATCTAAAACTGAACCTCTCAAAAACTGAACTTCTTGTCTTTCCATCTAACTCACCTAAACTTGATATTTAAATTTCGGTCTGCAGCACTATCATAACTCCTGTGCCCGCTGTCTTGTGGCCACATTTGACTCTGATCTTTCCTTTGTTCCCCAAATTCAATCACTTACACGCTCTTGTCGTCTGCACCTCAAGAATATCGCCAGAATCTGCCCTTTTCTTACGGTGGAAACAGCAAAAACTCTTGTGGTTGCCTTGATTCATTCTCGTCTTGACTACTGCAACGCATTACTAATAGGTCTCCCTCTCACTAAACTCTCCCCCCTTCAGTCTGTCCTAAATGCTGCAGCCAGGCTCATCTATCCATTCAACCGCTACACTGAAGCTACTAGCCTGTGCCATTCACTTCACTGGTTGCCCATCCACCACAGAATACAGTTCAAACTTCTCACCCTCACCCACAAAGCTCTCCACAGTGCTGCACCTCCATATATCTCCTCCCTCATCTCCATCTACCACCCTACTCGAGCTCTCAGTTCTGTTGGCGACCTAAGATAAAAGGGGTATTATCATCTTATCGATCAGTGTTAATTTAAATCCTTTCCCCCCACTGAAGACTTCTTGCTATACATTTGATAAAAAATATCCTACCATTCTTATGAAAATGTCTTCTTTCTCTTTGTTCTGTTTATTTGCGCTTCCCATAGATACGGCCACATCTCGCCTGCCGCATCCATGGGCCGCGCCTGCGCACTGCAGCGTCTGCGATCCTGCGGCCGGTCTGTGGAAAAACTTGTGAACGCGCACGTCGCTTGCTCTTTCGGGCCACCCAAACTGTTCGGGCGAGGCAGCTGAGTGTGCGGACGGACATCTGAGGACCGGGAGACTATTTCATAATAGGTAAGTATAATTTCTACTCGCACCACTAAATCCACCAACGATTGGGGGCTGATGTTGGCACTTTGTGGTCTGATGTAGGCACTTGGGGGCAGATGGTGATGGCACTTGGGGGCAGATGGAGGCACTTGGGGCAGATGGAGGCACTTGGGGCAGATGGTGGAGGCACTTTGGGGGCAGATGGTGGAGGCACTTGGGTGCAGATGGTGGAGGCACTTTGGGGGCAGATGGTGGAGGCACTTGGGGGCAGATGGTGGAGGCACTTGGGGGCAGATGGTGGAGGCACTTGGGGGCAGATGGTGGCACTTGGGGGCTGGTGGAGGCACTTGGGGGAAGATTGAGGCACTTGGGGCAGATGGTGGAGGCACTTGGGGGCAGATGGTGGAGGCACTTTGGGCAGATGTGGAGGCACTTGGGGGCAGATGGAGGCACTTGGGTGTAGATGGAGGCACTTGGGGCAGATGGTGGAGGCACTTGGGGCAGATGGTGGAGGCACTTGGGGCAGATGGAAGCACTTAGGGGCAGATGGTGGCACTTGGGGCAGATGGAGGCACTTGGGGCAGATGGAGGCACTTGGGGGCAGATGGTGGCACTTGGGGGCTGGTGGAGGCACTTGGGGGCAGATGGTGGCACTTGGGGGCTGGTGGAGTCACTTGGGGCAGATGGAGGCACTTGGGGGCAGATAGTGAAGGCACTTGGGGGCAGATGGTGGCACTTGGGGGCTGGTGGAGGCACTTGGGGCAGATGGAGGCACTTGGGGGCAGATGGTGGAGGCACTTGGGGCAGATGGTGGAGGCACTTGGGGGCAGATGGAGGCACTTTGGGGGCTGATGGAGTCACTTGGGGCAGATGGAGGCACTTGGGGGCAGATAGTGAAGGCACTTGGGGGCAGATGGTGGCATTTGGGGGCTGGTGGAGGCACTTGGGGGCAGATGGTGGAGGCACTTGGGGCAGATGGTGGAGGCACTTGGGGGCAGATGGAGGCACTTTGGGGGCTGATGGAGTCACTTGGGGGCTGATGGATGTAGCAGAGCTGAATATGCTGCTGTTCAGCCATAGTTCGAGTGGGGAAGGGAATAGACAGATGTAGCAGAGCTGATAATGTGGCGGGTCAGCATCAATGCTGGTTGAAAAGAAAAACAGATGTAGCAGAGCTGTATAAGCGGATGGTCAGCCTCAGTGATGGTGAAAGAGAGAGATGAACTAGAACTGTATGAGGCTGTTCAGCAACAGTGCTAGTGTGGAAATGACTATATATATATATATATATATATATATATATGTAGCAGAGCTGTATAAACGGGTGGTCAGCCTCAGTGATGGTGGAATAAAGAAATGTAGCAGAGCTTTATATACGGACCGTCAACCTCAAGGATGGTGGGAGAGTATAATAAAGATGTAGCTGAGCTGTATAGGAAGCCCTTGAGCCAAACTTATGATAGGAGACTGGAGAAGAAACATGTTCCTGAGCTGTATATGCATCTATACATATACATAGTGTAAGGTTTATACATAATTGTAGTACAGCTGTAATAGAAAGAAATCTGCATCAGTGCTGGGGGGTGGGGGATGGTCATGTTTTATGGGAATCAAATGCACAGATTATCTACTGGCTGACAATCTTTAGAGCTAATGTATAATATGGAATTATAGTGTTTGCTGCACAGAATGGGTTTGTAAAAGATCAGACTGAGATTGTGTGTAAAACTGTGCAGGACAGCCAGGGCCGGACTGGCCATAGGGCAGACCGGGCATTTGCCCGGTGGGCCGGGCCGAACACAATAAGCCGGGCAGCCGCCTGAGTTTTTTTATTTTATTAATGTGGCAGGCAGCAGCCAGGCAGGAGTGGAGATGAGCGCTTCCCAGTGGCGTAACTATCAGGGAAGCAGCTGCTTCGGGCCCGAGAGCAGTCACTCACTGTACTTCGTCACCCCGGGCTGACTTCTCCTATCTTCTTCTCCTGCACTTGCACTCTGTCACTGACCTCCTGACATCAGTGGCATTGCTCTGCCTCTCCCCTCCTTAGTTCTTATGATGGACAGTGGTGACCAGCAACAGGACGGCCCGATGTGGGCGGAGCTATAATAGCCCCGCCCCTTTTCTGCCCGCGAAGCGATTCCTGCAGCCTGAACTTTCCTGCCCACCATGCTGAACATCAGTTGGATTGAACTGCACCAGTGATGTGAGTAGCAGGGGAACTGCGGTTATATTCAGCTTTCCCAGACTAGGCACATGTGACCTGCAGTACAGTAGGAAAGCTGGGTGAATTATATCATGAAATGTCATCCAGCTTCCCTGCTATCCTGCATGGCACAAGTGCAGAGGCATTAGAGTATGGGGGAGAGGCACAGCAGGAAAGCTGGGTGTCTATATATGTGTATTGTATATGTGTGCGTCCATGTATGTGGAGAGTGTGTGTATGACTGCGTCCATGTATGTGGAGAGTGTGTGTATGAGTGCATCTATGTATATGGTGAGCGCATGTATGAGTGCATCCATGTATGTGGAGACTGCGTGTATGACTGCGTCCATGTATGTGGAGAGTGCGTCCATTTATGTGGAGAGTGCGTGTATGACTGCGTCCATGTATGTGGAGAGTGCGTGTATGACTGCGTCCATGTATGTGGAGAGTGCGTGTATGTGGAGAGTACGTGTATGACTGCGTCAATGTATGTGGAGAGTGCGTGTATGACTGTGTCCATGTATGTGGAGAGTGTGTGTATGACTGCGTCCATGTATGTGGAGAGTGCGTGTATGACTGCGTCCATGTATGTGGAGAGTGCGTGTATGACTGCGTCCATGTATGTGGAGAGTGCGTGTATGACTGTGTCCATGTATGTGGAGAGTGCGTGTATGACTGCGTCCATGTATGTGGAGAGTGCGTGTATGACTGCGTCCATTTATGTGGAGAGTGCGTGTATGACTGCGTCCATGTATGTGGAGAGTGCGTGTATGACTGCGTCCATGTATGTGGAGAGTCCATGTATGACTGCGTCCATGTATGTGGAGAGTGCGTGTATGACTGCGTCCATGTATGTGGAGAGTGCGTGTATGACTGCGTCCATGTATGTGGAGAGTGCGTGTATGACTGTGTCCATGTATGTGGAGAGTGCGTGTATGACTGCGTCCATGTATGTGGAGAGTGCGTGTATGACTGCGTCCATTTATGTGGAGAGTGCGTGTATGACTGCGTCCATGTATGTGGAGAGTGCGTGTATGACTGCGTCCATGTATGTGGAGAGTGCGTGTATGTGGAGAGTACGTGTATGACTGCGTCAATGTATGTGGAGAGTGCGTGTATGACTGTGTCCATGTATGTGGAGAGTGTGTGTATGACTGCGTCCATGTATGTGGAGAGTGCGTGTATGACTGCGTCCATGTATGTGGAGAGTGCGTGTATGACTGTGTCCATGTATGTGGAGAGTGCGTGTATGACTGTGTCCATGTATGTGGAGAGTGCGTGTATGACTGCGTCCATGTATGTGGAGAGTGCGTGTATGACTGCATCCATGTATGTGGAGAGTGCGTGTATGACTGTGTCCATGTATGTGGAGAATGCGTGTATGATTGCACTATGGGGGCATTTCTGGGGGCCCTGTATACTGGCACGCATTATAGGTGGGCACTATGGAGAAGTGGGGGACAAGAGCACTATGAGGGCATTATATAGGGGCATTTAATACTGACACCCATTTTGATGCCACTATGGGGAAGGGAGGAAAGGAGCATTATGGGGGTATCTATGTGGGGCAGTCTATAGGGGCATTTTATAGTGCCACATTATGGAGGGCACTATGGGGACGGGGAAGGAGCACTATGGGGGCATCTTCTGGGGGGACTATATGGGAGTATTTTATACTGGCACAAATTATAAGGTCACTATGGGCACCTAAGCTCAACTGGGGGCACTAAGTGTTTTTTGTAGTGGCACACAGTACGGGTCATTGGAACATATGAGGGCACTCTGGGGACATTGGCTCTACTGGGGGCACTAAGAGGAGGTATTTTTTTTTTTACTGCCACACAACGGGGCATTTTTTGTACTGGTGCACATTATAAGGGGGGGGGGGGGTTCTACTGTCACACATTATAAAGATAATTATTACTATCGGGGCATTATGGTGGGCTTTATTACAACTGGGGGACTATGGGAGCATTATTACTTGTGGGACACAATTACTGTTGGGGGCACTGTAGGAGCACTATTACTACTAAGTGCACTCTGGCAAAGAGATCATTACTATTGTTGGGACTTTGGGAGCACCATTACTGTGGGGGCACCATTACTGTGCGGGCACCCTGGCACAGCATCAGCTTAGCACAGTTCTTTTTGCAGTATAGTTTTGGGGAGCACAGCTTCTCAGTATTGGGGGTGCATGATGGGATGTTAATTGGAGGATGATGGAAAAGTAGGTAAACTAAGATGTCTGTCAAACTCTGCAGAGATGTGAGATGGCTGAAAGAAATTATCACGGTGGTCTGGTCTGAATGGAGAAGATGAAGAAAGAGAACGTCTACATCAGAGGAGACGTCACTGGATAGAAGAGGTATGGGGCGCTGTATTAGGCTACTTTCACATCTGTGTTAGTGATCCTGGCGGGCTGTTCCAGCTGAGAATTCACTGGATCCGGCACTGCAGACTGAATGCCCGCCAGCCCCATTGACTATAATGGGGTACGGCAGAGATCCGGCCACAATCTGGGAAAAATGCAGAGAATCAGCGGGACATAAACTGCTGCATGCTGCGCTTTGTGTCCAGTCTATTCTTTGCATTTTCTGCCGGATTAGGTGGCCGGATCGTACTAAGACCCCTAATGTCACCTGGGTACCCCCAAAGAAGCCTTCCTATCTTACTGGTGGCTGGCCCTGCCTCTCAATTGTGCTTCCGGGTTTGGCTCCGCCCCTAGACTGCAAGGGGGTGGGGCCTGTTGGGGGTCATGTGATTGGGCTGCTCAGTCAAAAATGCCCAGGCCTATTTTTTGTCCCAGTCCGGCCCTGAGGACAGCCACATGTTAGGCTACTTTCACACCTGCGTTAGGTGCGGATCCGTCTGGTATCTGCACAGACTGATCCGCACCTATAATGCAAACGCTTAGATCCATTCAGAACAGATCCGTTTGCATTACCATGAACAAAAAAAACAAAAAACAAAAAATATATATATTTTTTTTTGTTCATGATAATGCAAACGGATCCGTTTTGACTTTACATTAAAAGTCAATGGGGGACGGATCAGTTTGAAAATTGAGCCATATTGTGTCAACTTCAAACAGATCCGTCCCCATTGACTTACATTGTAAGTCTGGACGGATCCGTTTGCCTCCGCACGGCCAGGCGGACACCCGAACGCTGCAAGCTGCGTTCAGGGGTCCGCCTGCTGAGCGGAGCGGAGGACAAACGGTGCCAAACTGATGCATTCTGAGCGGATCCGTGTCCACTCAGAATGCATTAGGGCTGGACGGATCCGTTCGGGGCCGCTTGTGAGAGCCTTCAAACGGAACTCACAAGCGGAGCCCCGAACGCTAGTGTGAAAGTAGCCTTACTGTACACTGAGCTCACTTATCACAGCTCTCTGATGATTCCCCAGCAGGGGGGGGGGCCTCACAGACACTGCAGGCTGTCAGACTGATGACTCATTCTCTTCACATGAACCAGCACACAAGGACTGAGTTCTCAGTGTGTCAGGACTGGAATAGTGGATCAGGTATGGAATCCTTTGGCAGGGACGAAATAATCCCAAAAATTAGCGTAGTACAAAAAAGGTCAATCCAATCGGGTAGTCGGTTCCAGTTCCAGGTCGTGGCGGGCAGCAGAATTCGTAATCGAGGAAACAGGCAAGGAGTCGGTAGCTGGGAAGTCAGATTAAACAACAGGTTCACAGGAGGGAGCTGGGTGTTCACCATAAGGTTGAATAACTCAGCAATG
Organism: Bufo bufo; assembly: GCF_905171765.1. Classification (NCBI taxonomy): domain Eukaryota; kingdom Metazoa; phylum Chordata; class Amphibia; order Anura; family Bufonidae; genus Bufo; species Bufo bufo. The sequence goes on from NC_053390.1 coordinate 493,216,563, forward strand.
AGTCAAGGCTCTGACTGGCTTTAAGTACACAGTGAACCCAGGACCGCCCCCCTGGTTGCCGGGCAACCAGGAGGCTTCCTTAGTCAGAAGCCAATCATAAGGCTGAGGGCGGTGACGGAGGCTGAAGCCCTCCCCCAGCCTGAGTAGCACCTGTGGTCTGGAGTGGAGCATGTGCACTACGCTTGTATCCCTGCGCACGCGGCTTGTGTACCGCATATGCGCACCCGGCGTCCGACTCGCGCAGGCGCACTGTCCACATTGACGTCAGGTGTCCTGTCAGGAGGAAGAGGAGGAGCTATCTGCGCCCCCTACCTGCGCCTGCGAACCCGATGCGAAACGGCCCCCCTGGTTCCCTGACACAGTGTGATGTCATAAGGAGGTGTGGCCGGCCTTCACTCTAGCTGCCTAAGCCCGCCCAGCCTTAGCTGCAGAAAACCAGGAAGTGAACAGCAGAGTGACTGCATGTATAAAGACACCCCAAAACACATTGCCCAACTTCTCCTGAGTACGGGGATACCAGATGTGTAACACTTTTTTGCAGCCTAGGTGGGCAAAGGGGCCCACATTCCAAAGAGCACCTTTCGGATTTCACCGGCCATTTTTTACAGATTTTGATTTCAAACCACTTCTAACGCATTCGGGCCCCTAAAATGCCAGGGCAGTATAACTACCCCACAAGTGACCCCATTTTGGAAAGAAGACACCCCAAGGTATTTCGTGATGGGCATAGTGAGTTCATGGAAGTTTTTATTTTTTGTCACAAGTTAGTGGAATATGAGACTTTGTATGAAAAAAAAAAAATCATAATTTTCCGCTAACTTGTGACAAAAAATAAAAAATTCTAGGAACTCGCTATGCCCCTCACGGAATACCTTGGGGTGTCTTATTTCCAAAATGGGGTCACTTGTGGGGTAGTTATACTGCCCTGGCATTCTAGGGGCCCTAATGTGTGGTAAGTAGGTAAATGACCTGTGAAATCCTAAAGGTGCTCTTTGGAATGTGGGCCCCTTTGCCCACCTAGGCTGCAAAAAAGTGTCACACATGTGGTATCGCTGTATTCAGGAGAAGTTGGGCAATGTGTTTTAGGGTGTCTTTTTACATATACTCATGCTGGGTGAGAGAAATATCTCGGCAAAAGACAACTTTTCCCATTTTTTTATACAAAGTTGGCATTTGACCAAGATATTTATCTCACCCAGCATGGGTATATGTAAAATGACACCCCAAAACACATTGCCCAACTTCTCCTGAGTACGGCGATACCACATGTGTGACACTTTTTTGCAGCCTAGATGCGCAATGGGGCCCAAATTCCTTTTAGGAGGGCATTTTTAGACATTTGGATCCTAGACTTCTTCTCACGCTTTAGGGCCCCTAAAATGCCAGGGCAGTATAAATACCCCACATGTGACCCCATTTTGGAAAGAAGACGCCCCAAGGTATTCAATGAGGGGCATGGCGAGTTCATAGAATTTTTTTTTTTTTGCCACAAGTTAGCGGAAATTGATTTTTTATTTTTTTTTCTCACAAAGTCTCCCTTTCCGCTAACTTGGGACAAAATTTCAATCTTTCATGGACTCAATATGCCCCTCACGGAATACCTTGGGGTGTCTTCTTTCCGAAATGGGGTCACATGTGGGGTATTTATACTGCCCTGGCATTCTAGGGGCCCTAAAGTGTGAGAAGAAGTCTGGAATATAAATGTCAAAAAAAATTTACGCATTTGGATTCCGTGAGGGGTATGGTGAGTTCATGTGAGATTTTATTTTTTGACACAAGTTAGTGGAATATGAGACTTTGTAAGAAAAAATAAATAAATTTCCGCTAACTTGGGCCAAAAAAATGTCTGAATGGAGCCTTACAGGGCGGTGATCAATGACAGGGGGGTGATCAATGACAGGGGGGTGATCAGGGAGTCTATATGGGGTGATCACCCCCCTGTCATTGATCACCCCCCTATAAGGCTCCATTCAGATGTCCGTATGTGTTTTGCGGATCCGATCCATGTATCCGTGGATCGTAAAAAACATACGGACATCTGAATGCAGCCTTACAAGTGGGTGATCAATGACAGGGGGGTGATCAATGACAGGGGGGTGATCAGGGAGTCTATATGGGGTGATCACCCCCCTGTCATTGATCACCCCCCTATAAGGCTCCATTCAGATGTCCGTATGTGTTTTGCGGATCCGATCCATGTATCCGTGGATCCGTAAAAAACATACAGACATCTGAATGGAGCCTTACAGGGGGGTGATCAATGACAGGGGGGTGATCAATGACAGGGGGGTGATCAGGGAGTCTATATGGGGTGATCACCCCCCTGTCATTAATCACCCCCCTATAAGGCTCCATTCAGATGTCCGTATGTGTTTTGCGGATCCGATCCATGTATCCGTGGATCCGTAAAAAACATACGGACATCTGAATGGAGCCTTACAGGGGGGTGATCAATGACAGGGGGGTGATCAGGGAGTCTATATGGGGTGATCACCCCCTTGTAAGGCTCCATTCAGAAGTCTGTATGTGTTTTGCGGATCCGATCCATGTATCCGTGAATCCGTAAAAAACATACGGACGTCTGAATGGAGCCTTACAGGGGAGTGATCAATGACAGGGGGTGATCAATGACAGGGGGGTGATCAGGGAGTCTATATGGGGTGATCACCCCCGTCATTGATCACCCCCCTGTAAGGCTCCATTCAGACGTCCGTATGTGTTTTGCGGATCCGATCCATGTATCAGTGGATCCGTAAAAATCATACGGACGTCTGAATGGAGCCTTACAAGGGGGTGATGAATGACAGGGGGGTGATCAATGACAGGGGGGTGATCAGGGAGTCTATATGGGGTGAATAAGGGGTTAATAAGTGACAGGGGGGGGGGTGTAGTGTAGTGGTGCTATATATTGCTGAGCTGCCTGTGTCCTCTGGTGGTCGATCCAAGCAAAGGGGACCACAAGAGGACCAGGTAGCAGGTATATTAGACGCTGTTATCAAAACAGCGTCTAATATACCTGTTAGGGGTTAAAAAAATCACATCTCCAGCCTGCCAGCGAACGATCGCCGCTGGCAGGCTGGAGATCCACTCGCTTACCTTCCGATCCTGTGAACGTGCGCGCCTGTGTGCGCGCATTCACAGGAAATCTCGCGTCTCGCAAGATGACGCGTATATGCGTGACTCTGCGCAGGGCTGCCGCCTCCGGAATGCGATCCTGCGTTAGGCGGTCCGGAGGCGGTTAATAACCTCCATAATTCGCACCTCTCACTCCCGTCTTCAAGACTTTTCTCGAGCTGCACCTACTCTCTGGAATACTCTGCCCCGGAATACTAGGTCAATTCACAAATTCTCCACCTTCAAATGTAAAATGACTTTTCCCTGACTAAACCTTTCCCCCACCAACTCCTCTGGCCTAAACTCGATCCTCTAGTAGTCCCAAATCCGAAGCAGATTGGCCGGCACCACTCCTGTCAGTTCAATAATGGCTCAAATCCTACTTATCACAATCAACTACCTAATGTGTCACCCCCAATTCCTCATGGATTGTAAGCTCTTGCGAGCCAGACCCTGACGCCTAGTGTTTCAGTTGTATATTAGCCACTTTTGGTTTCTACGTGAACTCTATGAATTTGTAAAGCGCTGCAGAATATGGTGGCACTATAAAAAAATATTATTAACCCTTTAAAAACATCAGTTACGTGGTCATATAAATGAAATATGTCCATTTTCCCACTTTGATGCCAGTTCTTGTGGCAAGAACCTGTTTGTGCCAGGCTGATCTCAACTCTTTCTAAGGCTACTTTCACACTAGCGTTCGGGGCTCCGCTTGTGAGTTCCGTTTGAAGGGGCTCACAAGCGGCCCCGAACGGATCCGTACAGCCCTAATGCATTCTGAATGGATGCGGATCCGCTCAGAATGCATCAGTCTGGCAGCGTTCAGCCTCCGCTCCGCTCAGCAGGCGGACACCTGAACGCAGCTTGCAGCGTTCGGGTGTCCGCCTGGCCGTGCGGAGGCGAGCGGATCCGTCCACACTTACAATGTAAGTCAATGGGGACGGATCCGCTTGAAGATGACACAATATGGCTCAATCTTCAAGCGGATCCGTTCCCCATTGACTTTCAATGTAAAGTCTGAACGGATCCGCTCAGACAACTTTCACACTTAGAAAATTTCCTAAGTTTTAATGCAGACGCATCCGTTCTGAACGGATGCGAACGTCTGCATTATCGGAGCGGATCCGTCTGATGAAACATCAGACGGATCCGCTCCAAACGCTAGTGTGAAAGTAGCCTAAGTTAGGCTACTTTCACACTAGCGTTCGGGTGTCCGCTCGTGTGCTCCATTTGAAGGGGCTCACGAGCGGTCCTGAACGCAGCCGTCTGGCCCCAATGCATTCTCAGTGGAGGCGGATCCACTGAGAATGCATCCGCCTGCCAGCGTTCAGCCTCCGCTCCGCTCAGTGAGCGGACACCTGAACGCTGCTTGCAGCGTTCGGGTGTCCGCCTGGCCGTGCGGAGGCGAGCGGATCCGTCCAGACTTATAATGGAAGTCAATGGGGACGGATCCGCTTGAAGATGACACCATATAGGTCAATCTTCAAGCGGATCCGTTCCCCATTGACTTTCAATGTAAAGTCTGAACGGATCCGCTCAGACAACTTTCACACTTAGAAAATTTCCTAAGTTTTAATGCAGACGCATCCGTTCTGAACGGATGCGAACGTCTGCATTATCGGAGCGGATCCGTCTGATGAAACATCAGACGGATCCGCTCCAAACGCTAGTGTGAAAGTAGCCTAAGTTAGGCTACTTTCACACTAGCGTTCGGGTGTCCGCTCGTGTGCTCCATTTGAAGGGGCTCACGAGCGGTCCCGAACGCATCCGTCTGGCCCCAATGCATTCTCAGTGGAGGCGGATCCACTGAGAATGCATCCGCCTGCCAGCGTTCAGCCTCCGCTCCGCTCAGTGAGCGGACAACTGAACGCTGCTTGCAGCGTTCGGGTGTCTGCCTGGCTGTGCGGAGGCGAGCGGATCCGTCCAGACTTATAATGGAAGTCAATGGGGACGGATCCGCTTGAAGATGACACCATATGGCTCAATCTTCAAGCGGATCCGTTCCCCATTGACTTTCAATGTAAAGTCTGAACGGATCCGCTCAGAGAACTTTCACACTTAGAAAATTTTCTAAGTTTTAATGCAGACGGATCCGTTCTGAACGGATGCGAACGTCTGCATTAGGCTACTTTCACACCTGCGTTCAGGTGTCCGCTCGTGAGCTCCGTTTGAAGGAGCTCACGAGCGGTCCCGAACGCAGCCGTCCAGCCCTGATGCATTCTCAATGGAGGCGGATCCACTGAGAATGCATCCGCCTGCCAGCGCTCAGCCTCCGCTCCGCTCAGTGAGCGGACACCTGAACGCTGCTTGCAGCGTTCGGGTGCCCGCCTGGCCGTGCGGAGGCGAACGGATCCGTCCAGACTTATAATGGAAGTCAATGGGGACGGATCCGTTTGAAGATGACACAGTATGGCTCAATTTTCAAACGGATCCGTCCCCCATTGACTTTCAATGTAAAGTCTGAACGGATCCGTTTGCATCATCATGACCAAAAAAAAATAAAAAATTTTTTTTTTTTTTTTTTGTTCATGGTTATGCAAACGGATCCGTTCTGAACGGATGCAAGCGTTTGCATTATAGGAGCGGATCCGTCTGTGCAGATACCAGACGGATCCGCTCCTAACGCAAGTGTGAAAGTAGCCTAACTGTGTGAGAGGAGAAGCACGTCATGGGTTTGGTTGGATACAGCAACAGCATACATCCCAACTTTCGAAAAGCCCAAGGAGGGAGAATAACAGCGGTACACAGTGTACAGTGGCACATTTTATTTACTCTAAGCCACACCTTATCGGAGCGGATCCATATGATGAAACATCAGACGGATCCGCTCCGAACGCTAGTGTGAAAGTAGCCTATGGCTCAATTTTCAAACGGATCCGTCTCCCATTGACTTTCAATGTAAAGTCAAAACGGATCCGTTTGCATTATCATGAACAAAAAAAAAAAATTTTTTTTTTTGTTCATGGTAATGCAAACGGATCCGTTCTGAACGGATCTAAGCGTTTGCATTATAGGTGCGGATCCGTCTGGGCACATACCAGACGGATCCGACCTATCAGCATTCAGCCTTTCCGTTCTCCTGCTCCGTTATAGGAGCAGGAGAACGGAAAGGACGGATTCGGCACATTGCCGAACGGAGCCTACGGTCTACGGACTCCATAGACTATAATGGGGTCCGTTAGGTTTCCGCTCAGAAGATGATTTTGGAGCGGAGACAAAAGTTGTGCATGCAGGACTTTTGTCTCCGCTCCAAAATCATCTGAGCGGAAACCTAACGGACCCCATTATAGTTATGGGGTCTGTAGGCTCCGTTCCGCTCAGTTATGAGCCGGCTGAACGGTGATGTGAACAAGGCCTAAAGCCTCACAATCACCTCTGTGTGAACTACACTACACCATCCTGACACGATTGTGCACCGCCCATTCACAGAGCTCAGTGTGAGGCAATGTTTTCATGGAAAGTAGGAACACATAGGTCGGTTAGAACTGGTCTGGGTGAAGTCGACAGACAGCCAAGTGATCAGCTCAGCTGCACGTAGAGAAGAGGACGTCAGTACGCCCATCGTGTAACTACCGGCCAACCTATAGCGCTGCGCGTCATTCTTCGTCACGTAAACTTCGGCCACACCCCCTACTGGAGTTTATATAAGTGAGTCGTACGCAATCTTGCGTCAGCTCTCTCTCATGTCAACAGCGGTGGAGAGCTCTGCAGGTGGGTAAGGGTGTATAGGGGGGAATATTGTCCCGTGTTCAGGGCCTCCGGCCTTCTGGATAGGCTGGGAGCCGTGTTTCGTGCACCGCTTTGTTTTCCTGTAACTTGACCGTTTAGAAGTAAATAGTGCGTTTTCTGCAGTGGAGGTACGCATGCGCCGTAAACTTGCAGCGTCGGATTGTGGGGACTTGTACGGTGTGGGCGCTGACTGCCGCTTGTTCCTGCCTGTACTTCTTCCTCTACTAGCAGAAGGTGGTATGAAATGGTCGTGCTCCAGGCCTTCCAGCGCTTATCACGTGTACTGTGAATGTGAACTTAGTTATTTGGGAATGTTTTTAGGTTGGTGTAAAGGTGGCTGCGTTCATGTCTCCGTGTTGTCGGGGTGCACGTGAGGCAGGGTGGCTCACAACATGGCCTCTGTCCCTGACCTAAATTTACACACCTTCCAGAGACGGACACGCATGGTTCATTGTGTGGAAGTTCTGTTTTTCCTTTGTATTTCTACATTTTTAGTAGTTTTCTTATCACATTGTAACAAAGTATCTGAATCATTAACTGAGGCAGGGACTAATATATAGACACTCCCTGTTGTACATGTACCAATGCCGTTCTATACCGCAGATCAAAAAATAGGGACCCTTGGGGAGGTTTGTATTTATGGACCCACTGAACATCTGACTGTACAGCTGCTAATGGAAAATCCAAAGGAAGTTACTGCAAGTTGTAATTCCCGACACTGCGATCTATCACCAGTCTGTTTTGCGGTTTACACCCTAAGGGTACTTTCAGACTAGCGGTTTTTCATTTCCGGCATTGAGTTCCGTCCTCGGGGCTCTATACCAGAAAAAAAAACTGATCAATTTTATCCTAATGCATTCTGAATGCAGAGCAATCTGTTCTGTTTGCATCAGGTTTTCCTCAGTTCAGTCGCTCTTACGTTTTTGGGCCGGAGAAAGTACCGCAGCATGCTGCAGTTTTATCTCTGGCCAAAAATCCTCAACAGTTGCTGGAATGCTGGATCCGGCATGAATTTCCATTGAAATGTATTAATGCCGGATCCGGCCCCAAGTTTTCCGGCAAAAACGGATCTGTTCTTTCTGTCCGCACATGCACAGACTATTAAATTTGTGACAACCGGAACGACTGATCCGGTATTGCAATGCATTTGTGAGACTGATCCGCCTCACAAATGCATCTGTTTGCCTCCAGATTGCCTGCGATGGAACTGCCTGGCAAAATCCTCTGAAAGTGGGAAAGTACCCTTATTTGCAGACCAAGTAAAAGACTTTTGTTTTTCTGTCTTCAGTTGTAATTTCTGCATCAATTTTATTTATTTTTTTCCGGTGGGAAGGGTTGTGCTTTTTAATCGAATTACTGGTTTATGTAATTTATTGAGAAACCTTTAGGCTCCATTCACACGTCCGTGGTGTGTTGCGGACCTGCAAATTGCAGATCCACAACTCACCCGCCCGGCACCCTTATGGAAATGCCTATTCTTGTCCGCAAGCTGCGGACAAGAATAGGACATGTTCAATCTTTTGCGGAGCTGCGGACCCGAAGATCGGAGCAGTGCTCCGCAGATGCGGACAGCACAGTGTGCTGTCTGCATCATTCCGTCCCCATAGAAAATGAATGGGTCCGCATTCGTTCCGCAAAATTGCGGAACGGATGTGGACCCATTTGCGGACATGTGAATGGAGCCTTATGGTGTTTAGCGTTTTCTTTTTATTTTTTGTTGTGCAATAAAAATGTTAATTGTATTTGAGTCAGTAAGAGTATGGTAGTATCAAATGTCAGCAGTTTGTGGTACATATTACTACTTTCGAAAATTCAAACAATGTATTTTTTTAGGCTTCTTTCACACTCGTCATGGACGGATCCGTTACTGATAATAAAACGTCTGCATCCGTTCAGAACGGATCAGTTTGTATTATCTTAAATATAGCCAAAACTGATCTGTTTTCTATTGTGCCAGATTGTGTCATAGAAAACGGATCTGTCCCCATTGACTTACATTGTGTGCCAGGATGGATCCGTTTGGCTCAGTTTCATCAGACTGACACCAAAACGCTGTGAGCGTGTCCGTCTCCAAAGCGGAATGGAGACTGAACTGATGCATTCTGAGAGGTTCATTTTCCATTCAGAATGCATTAGGGGCAAAACTGATCCGTTTTGTTCCGCTTGTGAGATCCCTGAATGGATCTTCCAAATAGAAAGCCAAAACGCCAGTGTGAAAGTTGACTTAAAGAGGACCTTTCACTAGATTAAAAAATCTAAACTAACTATACAGACATGTAGAGCGGCGCCCAGGGATCTCCCTGCACTTACTGTTATCCCTGGGCGCCGCTCCGTTCTCCCGTTATAGCCTCCGGTATCTTCACATGTTAGGCTCCACCCAGGGGAACCTGCCAGCGTCTTTCTCCCATGCTGTAGCGCTGGCCAATCGCAGCGCTCAGCTCATAGCTTGAGAGAAAAAAAAGCCTCTCAGGCTATGAGCTGAGCGCTGCGATTGGCCAGCGCTACAGAATGGGAGAAAGAGATGCCGGCAGGTTCCCCTGGGTGGAGCCTAATATGTGAAGATACTGGAGCCTATACTGGGCGAACGGAGCGTCGCCCAGGTATAACAGTAAGTGCAGGGAGATCCCTGGGCGCCGCTCTACATGTCTGTATAGTTATTTTAGATTTTTTTAATCTAGTGAAAGGTCCTCTTTAAACAAATTTGTTGCAATATGTTGCCCGGACTTGTTTTTTTTTTTATACCAACAGAGGTGTGAGGTTTTAGTTTTTTTGCAGGGCAAGCTGTGTTTTTTTGTGTACATGCTTTTGTTTTTTGTTTTTTTGTTTTTTTTCGTGTGGAAACAAAAAACAATTGCCTTTCTCCCCCCAAGCCCCCCCCCCCCCACCCTTAAGTGCACACTGTGTGTAACTTAGGGTACTTTCATACTTGTGTAGTTTGGTTCCTGGACCGTAGTTCCGTTGCCTGAACTGCCTGCCTGATCAGGAAAACTGTATGCAAACGCATGTAATTTTTTCTGACTGAGCAGGCATTTTTCAGACTGATCAGGATCCTGATCAGTCAGAAAAATGCCTGATTAGTCAGAAAAATACATTGCAATACTGGATCCGTTTTTCCGGTGTCATCAGGCAAAATGGATCCGGTATTTATTTTTTTCACTTTTTTTAAGGTCTGAGCATGCGCAGACCAGAATACCGGATCCGTCAATGCAGCAATTTGAATGCCTGATCCGGCACTAATACATCCCTATGGAAAAAAATGCCTGATCTGGCATTCAGGCAAGGGTTCAGTTTTTTTCGCTGGAGATAAAACCGTAGCAGGCTACGGTTTTCTTTTGCCTGATCAGTCAAAATAGAAACATAGAATGTGTCGGCAGATAAGAACCATTTGGCCCATCTAGTCTGCCCAATATACTGAGTACTATGGATAGCCCCTGGCTTTATCTTATATAAAGGATGGCCTTATGCCTATCCCATGCATGCTTAAACCCCTTCACTGTATTTGCAGCTACCACTTCTGCATGAAGGCTATTCCATGCATCCACTACTCTCTCAGTAAAGTAATACTTCCTGATATTACTTTTAAACCTTTGCCCCTCTAATTTAAAACGATGTCCTCTCGTAGCAGTTTTTCTTCTTTTAAATATTCTCTCCTCTTTTACCGAGTTGATTCCCTTTATGTATTTAGCAGTTTCTATCATATCCCCTCTGTCTCGTCTTTCTTCCAAGCTATAAATGTTAAGGTCCTTTAATCTTTCCTTGTAAGTTTTATCCTGCAATCCATGTACTAGTTTAGTAGCTCTTCTCTGAACTCTCTCCAAAATGACTGAACTGAAGACATCCTTATGCATCCTGAACAAATTACTCTCCCATCAGAATGCATGGAGATATGCCTGATCAGTTATTTTCCGGTATAGAGCCCTGTGACAGAACTCTATGCCGGGTAAAGAAAATCGCTAGTGTGAAAGTAGCCTTAGTATATTTTCATAGCACTGGGTTCATAGCACTGGGAGGGGGAGCAACTGATGACATGTGGAAGCTGGGGGCAGCTGGTGGCATTGGTTGGGAACCGGGGGAAATACTGATGGCAGAGAGGCTGAGTTTTTATAGAAAACATTGTTTTAATTTTATAATTAGAGTACTCGATTAATCGGTACAATACTTGATTACTAAAATAATCGATAGCTGCAGCTCTAGGCCTGGCCTTTATAGGGGTTGGATAAGCCATCAGCAGTGATGTCTGATAGTTTAGGGCTCTTTCACACTTGCGTTCTTTTCTTCCGGCATAGAGTTCCGTCGTCGGGGCTCTATGCCGGAAGAATCCTGATCAGTTTTATCCTAATGCGTTCTGAATGGAGAGAAATCCGTTCAGGATGCATCAGGATGTCTTCAGTTCCGGACCGGAACGTTTTTTGGCCGGAGAAAATACCGCAGCATGCTGCGCTTTTTGCTCCGGCCAAAAATCCTGAACACTTGCCGCAAGGCCGGATACAGAATTAATGCCCATTGAAAGGCATTTATCCGTATCCGGCCTTAAGCTAAACGTCGTTTCGGCGCATTGCCGGATCCGACGTTTAGCTTTTTCTGAATGGTTACCATGGCTGCAAGGATGCTAAAGTCCTGTTTGCCATGGTAAAGTGTAGTGGGGAGCAGTATACTTACCGTCCGTGCGGCTCCCCGGGCGCTCCAGAGTGACGTCAGGGCGCCCCACGCTCATGGATGACGTGTCGCATGGATCATGTCATCCATGCGCATGGGGCGCTCTGACGTCATTCTGGAGCGCCCCGGGAGCCGCATTAACGGTAAGTATACTGCTCCCCCGCTCCCCACTACTACTATGGCAACCAGGACTTTAATAGCATCCTGGGTGCCATAGTAACACTGAGCGCATTTTGAAGACGGATCCGTCTTCAAATGCTTTCAGTTCACTTGTGTTTTTCCGGATCCGGCGGGCACCTCCGGCAAATAAAGTACACGACGGATCCGGACAACGCAAGTGTGAAAGAGCCCTTAAATGGGTTGTCAGCTCGGGATATGTATCAATATCAGATCAGTGGGGGCTGAGTGTAATGCAATTAGTGCAGTGTTGATGACAAGCAGGTAAACAATGAAGAGAAGGCAACGTTCATACCATCACTGCATTCTGTTCAACCAGCTGATTGGAGAGGGTGCTGGGTCTTGGACCCCCACCGATCTGATATTGACTTATCCTGAGGATTGTATAAAGGGGTTGTCCGCTATCAAGGGGTTGTGCGGGTTTAGAGCTGAACCCGGACATACCTCTGTTTTCATCCCGGCAGCCCCTTTGACCTGAGCAACGGAGCAGTTCATGCTCTCCTTTGCCATGCACTAAATCGCACAGGGCAAAGGCATTTTTTTTAGATCTGGTGACGTACCGGGCTCTCCATGGGGACTGCCAGGAAGCCCGGTGACTTCACTGGCACAGATGGTCAGGCTTTTGCGCTGCCTTAGCCAGTAAACCGTCTAGGGCAGCGCTAAAGCCTGTTCCTTAGAGACGGTGATGTTACCGAACACACTGCTGGGTGAAAGCCTCCGCCCGGCAGTGTCATTGTAAACAAAAGAGCCCTTGCCCTGCGCAATCTTGCTCAGGGCAAGGGAGCGCATTGGAGCATGAGATGCTCCGATGCTCAAATCAGGGGGGCTGCCTGGGTGAAATTATGGGTATGTCTGGGTTCAGCTCTGCCTTGGGTGCGGATCTGTCTGGTATCTGCACAGACTGATCCGCACCTATAATGCAAACGCTGGTATCCGTTCAGAATGGATCCGTTTGCATTACCATGAACAATTTTTTATTTTTTTTTGTTCATAATTCAAACGGATTCGTTTTGACTTACACTGAAAGTCAATTGGAGGCGGATCCGGTTTCAATTGCACCATATTGTGTTAGTGAAAACAGATCCGTCCCCATTGACTTACATTGTAAGTCAGGACGGATCCGTTTGGCTCTGCATCGTCAGGCGGAATGGATGCTGAACGGAGGCAAACTGATGCATTCTGAACTGATCCATATCTATTCAGAATGCATTGGGGCTAAACTGATCTGTTTTGGGCCGCTTGTGAGAGCCCTGAAACGGATCTCACAAGCGGACCCAGAAACGCCAGTGTGAAAGTAGCCTAAGCTATCGGACATCATTGCTGATAGTCTAAGGTTTAATAATCCTTTATTAGCTGCATACATGTGCAACTTTAAAGATTCCTGCATTGCATGGCAAGATAAATTTGCACCTCCCAAATGGTCATCCACGGGCTATTAAGAGTATACTAGAGTGTATATCGTACTGTGAATGAAATTGACCCTCGTGAGATTTAGTAAGTAAGCGATTAAATAACGTATGAGGAATCTCATTTCTCGCCAATCATGATCCTGCTAAAAGGTGTTGCATCTCTGCCACAGATCCATTCATATAATATGTAGTCTACTGTAATCTTTAAGATCATATAGAGGTGTAGTACTTTCTAGCAAATGATTAATCAACGAAAGTACAAACCTACATCGCTTTTATGTAATAAGCACATTTTTGGTCGCGAACGAGTGGCAAATTCAATCTCTAATCATTATGAAGACATCTGCTGGTCTAATGCAAGCCTTACTACTATTGTTCATTGTTAGTAGCAGGAGCATGTGCTGCCTTCTAACCATAATTGTATTTGCTGAGAACTTTCACATCTCCTGTCATATGAGTGTTTTGCACAGACCAGTTAATGGGAATGGGTGTACGAGAATTAGCTCAATCATTTGCCCATGTAAGTTGTCCCAATATCCCACTAATGGGCATCACCGCTAAGGCTACTTTCACACTCTCGTTTGGTGCGGATCTGTCCTGGATCTGCACAGATGGATCCGCACCGATAATACAACCTTCTGCATCCGTTCAGAACGGATCTGCTTGTATTATTTTTAACATTTGGACCGCTTGTGAGATCCCTGAACTGGAAACCAAAACGCCATTGTGAAAGTAGCCTAAAGATTGGCCTACTTTCACACTGGCGTTTTGTATTCAGTTTGTGAGATCCGTTTCAGGGATCTCACAAACTGTTCAAAACGGATCAGTTTAGCCCCAATGCATTCTAAACGGATAAGGATCCGTTCACAATGCATCAGTTTGGCTCCGCTCTGGATGCGGACACCAAAACGCTGCTTGCAGCGTTTTGGTGTCCGCCTGGCCATGCGAAGCCAAACTGATCCGTCCTGACTTACAATGTAAGTCAATGGGGACTAATCCGTTTTCACTGACACAATATGGTGCAGTTGAAAACTGATGCTTCCCCTATTGATTTTCAATGTAAGTCAGGATGGATCCGTTTTGACTTAGACTTTTTTTAATAAGAATAATGCAAACGGATCTGTTCTGAACGGATACAAGCGTTTGCATTATAGGTGTGGATCTGTCTGTGCAGTTACCAGACGGATCCGCACCTAACTGTCTCATGGAAACTGAATTACCGGTAAGACTAATTCCGGATGTTCCAACAAAGGAAAAATTTTCGTTCCCAAAATAGATTTAAGCAGACTCTAAACAAAAAGGAGTCTTCAGGTAGATGGCAATCTTCTAGAGGCTGGGGTAGGGTTTTTTTATTCAATCCCAACTCCTCTGCCAAGAAGTCCTAATGAGTCCAGTAGTGGCAGCATTTCGGAGTTCAGCCATTCTTGGGATTCTATAGGAGCCCCCCCTCGTATCCTAAAACAAATAGAATCAGTGCACAAAATAGTTTTGTTCCTTGCCGCCCGCAAGGTTCCTTAAACAAGTTTTTTTTTTTTTCAGATCCTCAATCAAAAGGCCCTAGAGTCAGAGGTGTCTACCCTTTTAGAGAAACGGGTCATTTCAGAAGTCCCGATAGCTGAGCGAGGTCAGGGGGTCTACTCTCCCCTTGTTCTTATAAAAAAATACCAAGTGGGAAGTTCAGAACAATTTAATCTGAAAAACCTAAATCACTAGGTCACTTACAAAAAAATTCTAAATGGAATCTATAAAATCTGCTGTGAACCTCCTCTTTCAGGATTATTACGCTTTAACAGTTGATCTGGCGGATGCCTATCATGTTCCCATTCACAGCGAGAGTGAAAAATCTCAGGTTTGCTGTCTAGAGGGAGAGCTGTCATTTCCAGTATCGGTCTTTACCTTTCGGCTTCTCCAGGGCGCCACGTCTGTTCACAAAGATTATGGCAGATGTAGTGGGCTATTTCCATTTAAGAGGAATAATGGTAGTCCCCTATCTGGACGACCTAATCGCTGCAGCTTCCTATTCCTTGTCTTGTGGACCATCTGAGAATTGTGAAAAACCCTGACTTCCTTAGGGTGGGTTATCAACCAGGAGAAATCAAGACTAATTCCAAGTCAGAGATTATTTCTAGGAGTACTCTTGGACACGCATCTTCCTTTTTACTGCAAGAGGAGCAGATCAACCTGATGGCTCGGTTAAAAATCTTCTTTTCCCGCTGTGCCCTCCGGTATCTTCACTAAATTGGTTTGACTTGGCGTCTGCTCTGTTTCACCCTGGGCGCTGTCCAAGCGCAGAGCTCACAGCCTGGGAGGTGTTTTTTTTTCTTCTCCCAGGCTATGAGCTCTGCGCTGCGATTAGACAGCCTTACAGCCTGGAAGAAGGAACGCCCAGGGTGGAGCAGGGCAGACTCCGCCTAGTCGAACCAATTCAGTGAAGGTACCGGAGATCACAGCGGGCGAACGGAGCAGCACCCAGGGATAATAGTAAGTGCAGTGAGATCCCTGGGCGCCGCTCTATGTAGCCTGATTATCTTGCAATGTTTGGGCCGATGAAAGGTCCTCCTTGCAGACAGTCTCTCAGAGAAGGAGAATGGGCATTAAATCAGAAGATCTTCAGTCAGATCAGACAGGTGGGCGCTTCCGGTGTGGGATCTGTTCGCAACAAGAAAAAACGGGAAGGTAGAAATTTATTATTCCATCAGCCCCAGGGAGAATCTAAATCGGATAGATGCTCTCAGCCATGGCACAGAGTTTTTCTTTACGCTTTTCCACCATTCTGATTGCGAGGTCTCTGAAGATACGAGAGGAAGAGGCTCAAGTTATGATAGCCCCATATTGGCCAAAAAGGTCTTGGTTGCCTGTGCTTCAAAATATTGTGACAAGGGGACCCTGGTTTCTGCCTCCAGATTCCAGACCTCCTCCATCAGGGTCTGGCCCTTTATCCCAACATACAACATCTACACTTACCAGCTTGGAGTCTGAACGGATCTTGTTAAAAAGAAAGGGGTTTTCTGAGGCTGTCATATCGACCTTGCTACATAGTAGAAAGTAGATTACTTCAAAAATGTATATGAGAACTAGGAAAGCCTTTTTGTTTGCAGGTGGCAGTTGGGATCCTCAGAGTAGTTTGAATGTATGCCTGATTCTAGAGTTCTTGCAAGCAGGATTTGATAAGGGTCACTGAACCAGTACCCTAAAAGTTCAAGTGTCAGCCCTTAGTGCATTTTTGGACAAAAGGGTGGCAGAAATCCCCCTAGTTGGCAGATTCCTTAAGGGCGCAAGCAGGCTGCATCCCTCCTTTTTTTGTTAAAGTTCCCCCTGGGATCTAAACCTGGTCCTTTTCGCTCTAATGTCCATGCCCTTTGAGCCTCTTTCAGAGCTATCCCAAAGATTGACATGAAAAACCACCTTTATCGCTATAACCACAGCTAGGAGGGTGGGAGAGATCCAGGCCCTTTCCTGTAAGCAACCCTACCTCTGTTTTGGAGGATAGGGTAATTCTTAGGCCTATTTCACACGGGCGTGGCAGGATTAGGTCCGGATGCGTCCCGGTGCATTGCGGCAAACCCGCACGAGTAGGTACGCAGTTGCAGTCAGTTTTGACTGCGATTGCGTTCCGTTGAGTTTTCATTGCGCGGGTGCAATGCGTTTTGCACGCGCGTGATAAAAAAAACTGTGGTACACAGACCTGAACATTTTCACAGGAGTTCAGGTTTGGGTTAGTTGTAGTGTAGATTGTATTATTTCCCCTTATAACATGGTTATAAGGGAAAATAATAGCATTCTGAATAGAGAATGCTAAGTAAAATAGGGATGGAGGAGTTAAAAAAAAAAAATATATATATATAATTTAACTCTCCTTCAGGGTCCATTCACATGTCCGTTGTTTCTTTCCTGATCTGTTCCGTTTTTTGTGGAACAGATCTGGACCAGATCTGTACCCATTCATTTTCAATGGGTCCTGAAAAAAAAAATCAGACATTGAGCTGTCCGATTTTTTTTCAGGACCCATTGAAAATGAATGGGTACAGATCTGGTCCAGATCTGTTCCACAAAAAACGGAACAGATCAGGAAAGAAACAACGGACGTGTGAATGGACCCTTATCCACTTGTTCGTGCAGCCGGCATCTCTTCTGTCTTCATCTGTGAGCAATAGGACCTTTTGATGTCACTACGCTCATCACATGGTCTATCACATGATCCTTCACCATGGTGATGGATCATGTAATGAACGCAGTGACATCATCAAAGGTCCTATTGCTCACAGAACAAGACAGAAACGATGCCGGCTGCGCGAACTAGTGGATTAAGGTGAGTTAAATTATAATTTTTTTTTTAACCCCTCCAGCCCTATTGTACTATGCATTCTGTATTCAGAATGCTATTTTCCTTTATAACCATGTTATAAGGGGAAATAATAATCATCGGGTCCCGATCGTCACCTAGCAACCGTGCGTGAAAATCGCACCGCATCCGCACTTGCTTGCGGATGCTTGCGATTTTCACGCACCCCCATTCACTTCTATGGGGCCTGTGTTGCGTGCAAAATGCAGAATATAGAACATGCTGCGATTTTCACGCAACGCACAAGTGATATGTGAAAATCACCGCTCGTGTGCATAGCCCCATAGAAATGAATGGGTCCGGATTCAGTGCGGGTGCAATGCGTTCACTTCAGGCATTGCACCCGCGCGGAAAACTCGCCTGTGTGAAAGGGGCCTTAGACTCTCCCCAGTGTTCCTGCTGAAGGTCTTCTCTAGGTTTCATTGCCAGCAGGAAATAGTTTTACCATCCTTTTGCGCTTCAGATCAGGAAAGAATGTTCATCTAGACGTCAGGTGTTTTCTTTTACAGTACCTTGAAGCCACAAATTCCTTTCGGAAGTCTGATCATCTCCTGGTCCAGTTTCAGGGGAAAAAAAATAGGGGTCTTGGAGCCTCTAGGGCAGGGGTGCACAACCTTTTTTGGGCTGGGGGATGAATTGTCACATCACACTATTGCAAGGGGCCGCAAAAAAAGTTAATTAGTGCTTGTTTGCATACACAGGCTAATGCAAAGTGACTGGGGAGGAATGATCACTACCACACTAGAACATTCCTGATTACACAGGGAGATGTGCTGACGATAATTTACATCTTTCATCCTGATAAAATATGCAAATCATCTGACAAACAAGTGATTCCTTGTTAATCGGCTGATCAGCGGTACAATTAGGCTGGGTTCACACGAGCAGATGCCGTGCGTGGCATCCGCTCCGTGAATGACAGCCAAGACCCGATGCAGACTGCAGAGGCACGGAGCATTAACATGACTGATAATGCTCCGTGCCTCTCTGTGACCTCTTTACTACGAAAAGCAAAGCAGTAATCAAAGCAAAAGGTGGTTACTTTGAAGAACCTAGAAAATGACATATTTTCAGTTGTTTCACACTTGTTTATGTATATAATTCCACATGTGTTAATTCAGGGCTCCCGCCATGGCGACCAGTAATTTAGTCCTGGCGCTTGGGTATTTGTCAGCCCCTTTTCAAAGCTGTCCGGGTGATGGGTGCGGAGCTGCTGTTCTGTCCGGAGGCAGCACCGTTTGAAACCGCTCCGTTACAGCAAACAATAGCAGAGATGCTGGCAGCAGGGAGGGGAGGGCCTCGGGAGGAGTGTAATCTGATCCTAGAGTGGAAGCTGCTTCTGCCAGCCCCTCCCCGCCCACCAACCAATCAGAGCTAAGGCAAGCACTAGCAGCTCTGGGTCACTGACACAAGTACAGGAGGGAGTCTAGAAAAAGTCTAATGAGTCTCAGGTTAAAAGAATCTAAAGATCCGACTTAGGCCTTATTCACACGTCCGTTGTTTCTTTCCTGATCTGTAACGTTTTTTTGCGGAACAGATCTGGACCCATTCATTTTTAATGGGTCCTGAAAAAAAATCAGACATTGAGCTGTCCGTTTTTTTTCAGGACCCATTGAAAATGAATGGGTCCAGATCTGTTCCGCAAAAAACGGAACAGATCAGGAAAGAAACAACGGACGTGTGAATGCACCCTTAGGGTGCATTCACACGTCAGTATTTTTACCTTTCCAGATAAACGTTCCTGTTTTTTGCGGATCCGAAAATCTGGATGACATGAGGATGCTTTTAGCATGTGATCGGCATTTTTGACGGATCCATTGACTAGAATGGGATGACGGAACGCAAAATCGGACAAATAGTAGGACGGGGTATATTTTTTTGTCAGGATCCGAATAACGGAACCCACGGAACGGAATCACGGAATCGGAGAGCACCATGAGTGCTGTCCGATTATTTGCGGATTCCATTGAAAATGAATGGATCCGCATAACGTTCCGTTTTTAATCGGAACGGATGCGGAACACCAAAACGGATGTGTGAATGGACCCTTAGTTAGAGACTCATTCGATTCTTTTAGTAAAGAGCCGTCAGTCAGAGTCTAGAACAGGTTATGCTGAGGCTGTCGGCTGATCCTTTAGTTGCAGCAGTGATAAGATTAAGGGACAGGAGCAGAGAGATAAAAGTGACAGGACACAGTTTAGATTAGTTTGAATGAACCCTTTAGGATCAAATTGGCTTCTCAAGGAGATATATATGTTAAAGGCATCCCTTCTTCTGTCTCATTCAGTAGCTATAGAACTAAGGCTACTTTTACACTTGCGGCAGGATGGATCTGGCAGGCTGTTCACCCTGTCGGATCCGTCCTTCCGCTGTTTCGCCGGACCACCGCTCCGTCCCCATTGACTATAATGGGGCAGAGCTCTGGCGCAGCACGGCAGTGCATGGTGAAAGGCCGCCGGACTAAAAGTACTGCATGTCCAACTTTTTAGTCCGGCGGCCTCACAGCGAACTGCCGTGCTGCGCCGGAGCTCCACCCCCTTCCCCATTATAGTCAATAGGGTTCGGGGACGGAGCAGCGGTATATGTAACATGGTATACAGCATTATTGGGGGGCTCTATGGAAAAGTGGGGGGAGGAGCACTATGGGGGCGCCAACTGGGGGCTTTATTCCAAGGAAATTTGTCAAGCCCTGTGTTAATTCATAGTTTTGATGCCTTCATAGTCATGAAAATAAAGAAAACTCTTTGAATGAGAAGGTGTCCAAACTTTTGGTCTGTACTGTGTGTGTGTCTGTGTGTGTGTGTGTGTGTATAGATAGATAGATAGATAGATAGAGATATATATATATATATATATATATATAGATATATATATAGATATATATAGATATATATAATCTATATCTCTATATCTCTATCTATCTCTCTGGAATCTGTTTTTACATAGTCACTATTGGCTCAGTGATGTCACAACATACAATCTCATATTACCAATTTAGCAAAAGTGGTTTCACCATAATTATGTATTAGTGTTGAGGTGGTAATATTGGATGGGTATCTGTGGTATGTTAACTATGAATGTCATTAATCAAATATGTATTTTATATAAACCATCATGACACTATAATGGATGTTTTGTGCTTTATGAACTTAAATGATCATGTTGGAATTCATTAATAGTAATTGTTAGCTACTGTAATGATCTGTTGCCAATACACTATTTTTTATTTTTTTTGCCCCTTGGTGGTGATAGATGTTTTACTTGGTATTGCACGTTGCCGCTTTGTGTCTCTGCAGCGTATGATTCTTGATACGGTGCCTGGAACGCACAGCCATTCTTTGTCATGGGCTGGGCTGTGCTGGACAGGGATGTCAGGAACCTCATTTTGGACCTGGCGTCTGCGTCGCATGCACGTCCCACTTGTATTGCGTCTCCATTCAGGATGTAATCCTAATTGTCAACAGCTTTGTTTTTAATTAAGCCGCACATACGACTATATAAGGCAGATGCTGATGTATTTCTTGTATTCCCCGGAGGAAGCTAGGTGTGGCGAAACAGCCTTGGGAGGAGAACTCTGCAGGGTTTACTTGTGTCTCTGCTTCTTTTATATCTTGCATCAAAGATTGGTTGGTCCTTTTGACATAAGTCACTGGGTTTATTTATTCCCATATGCAGATTCTGTTACTGATGTCTGACCTCCATATTTCTCCTAGTATTGCGGCTGAGATGGCTGGCTGACTCTGCGGCGCCCTCTATATCCTCTTTTGGGTATAGACTTGCTGCTAGTTCTGATAACCCATATGTTGTGGTTTTTAATGTCAAAGTATATCTTTTTAACATAAGTTTTGAGGATAATTTTTTTGGTGGTCCATGCTTGCTTGTGTTGCCCCACCTTCTGCCAGGTTGGATTTGTCTACAACTTGCAGCCACTTCTAGACTTCTTAATTTTTTTCCCCCAGGGCCACTTAAAATTCCCAGTCTGCCCATGGGTGAGGGTTGGCCTCAGCATATGAGTGCACAGCGAGATTTTCAGTTTCACTGCTGGGTGTGGCAGCAGCCCTGCTATTTTCTGGAACCTTCTGCTTTTATGTGGAGATAAAACTGCGGTCCATGGTGATGGTAACATGGTGGAAAACAACTCATTCCCAGCAGTTTCCAATCTGTGCCTGTGACTGCTTCTACTGGACTAAGCCACTTCCGGTCTGGCTGGCAACTGGACAGTAGTGTGGGAACAGCTGGCACAGGAGTTTGTTGCCACTAGGTCTGAAACTCCTTACAAACAGGTTTCCCAC
Source organism: Bufo bufo (assembly GCF_905171765.1). Taxonomy (NCBI): domain Eukaryota; kingdom Metazoa; phylum Chordata; class Amphibia; order Anura; family Bufonidae; genus Bufo; species Bufo bufo. The sequence continues at coordinate 493,238,282 of NC_053390.1, forward strand.
ACTCCTAGCTTTAATGTAAGATGTGCCGAGATCACTTGCACTGCTTTCATGAAGTACCTATCTCCTTTCTCTCCCCTGGCATGTGGTAAGTGCCCAGAGGAGCAGGACAACTCCTGAGAATTAGTTATACTTCAGCAGTGGGTAGCCTGTGCCCATCTTACACAGAGGTAAATTGAAACTAAACAGATTTGGAAAGTCTTGCATCATAATATGCTATCTTTCTGAGTTTGTCTGAAGTGACAGGTCATTTTGCCAGTTTGCAACTCATGTCAAGTTGTGTAAAGGTTAATTGTGGCCACGTTACACAGTGTGGATAAGACTTTCTAAAGTCTCATTTTTTTCGCTAGTACTGTAAAAGCACCCCTTTTATAGTAACAATTCTGGGGTATCTACAATAATTCTATGGTGTGCCATTCCCTTCTTATTCCTCAGACATTATGAATAAATTGTTGGCAGGTTGCAATGAATATCAGATGGGAGTTACCAGTTGGGGTGTTGCAAAGTCTGAAACTATCAAATCTTTGCTGCTAATGTCACTCGTGTAGAGACCTCCCAAACTGGTAGCACACATCTGGGCAATCAATGCAAACTGCTAGCATGTCAAGTGCAGTCACAAATCCTGTTTAAGTGGTTGTCACTTCAGCAAATGGCATTTATCATGTAGAGAGAGTTAATATAAGGCACTTATTAATGTATTGTGGTTGTCCATATAGCCTCTTGCTGGCTGGATTCATTTTTCCATCACATTATACACAGTTTTTTTTACATGGTTACAGCAACCCTTTAATCCAGTGGCGCTGCGTGTGCACTGTAGGGATAAAAGCTGACCTTTGTGCACTTCACGCTCTTGGCCACTGGTGAGGCCAATACTTTTTACGATACTGTGTAAGTGCAGCCACCACTGCTGGATTGTAGGGTGGTCATAACCCCTCGATACAAACCGTGTATAATGTGATGGGAAAATATGGACAATCACAATTCATTAGTAAGTGCCTAGTATTAACTTTCTGTACATGATACATTTTATTTGCTGGTGAGAACCTTTAAAGCCACTAATTTTCCTAAACTGAATATACCAGCTGAAAAGTAAGCAGAGTATCCATAGCCTTTCAGAAGTATTTCCAACCTGCTGTGTTGGCCTCTGAATTTGACCTCGAGGGGTCTTATTCTAAACTTAGTTCTGGGTTCTTTTATAACTTTAGATGTTGTGTATTCTCCCAGGCGCAGATCTCATTTGGATCTAGGGTTTGCCAGGCTCTTTGCAGATGGATCTACCATCACACTGGGAGGAAACTCGAGCTTGGTCCTGGATCCAGCACTGGATGCTTCCAAGGGTAAGTCCTTCACTTTGAAACATAGACTTTAAAAGGCGCTTGGCTTTGAAATTTTGCATCCAGTTGTTGGGTTACAAAAGCTATCATTATTTAGTGCAGAAGATGACTGTTGGGGTATAGAAAGGGCGGGAATGGATACGCAGAAAACTAGCTCCAGAAGATGCCCTCTTGATTCCATTTAGCTGCACCTGGCATGGAAGGAGTTGGGACTCCACAGCAATTCAGTCCATACAATCATTGTGCAGAATTTATTTGTCTTATAATGGATCTCAGACGGAAATGGCTTTTTTTTCTTTTTTCTTTTCTCTGATGGTTTAGAAAAAAAAAAAAATAAGATGTGAACTCTCACTTACTCTTCAGGTGAATCAGCTCTTTCTGGTAGCATTACAGAAAGTATGACACATTCTAATAGTGTTAACTATAAAAATGATGCTATTGGAATTAATCTATTAAGAAATCGCAATTCCGACTAGTCGACTGTCAGTAAGTCGTGTACTGTAGTGGCCAGTCCTCAACAGCAAATCCAAGAAAAACCACCCGTAATACGTAAACGTTATCATTACGAATAAAATCACCTCTTTTGTGCCCCACACTTGGCAGAAGCAGGTATAACAGCAGAAGGAAGAATACCTCTCCCTAATGTCTATCCCTTTTCTGTTGGGCCCTGACAGAAAATTGAAAGACTGTCACAATAGAGGCGATCCTGTGTCAAGTAACTCCTGCAAGCCTTAGGACTCCCCTGGCCCAAAAATATACAACATCTCCAGATAGTAACAATAAAGGTCTCTTTAAATAGTCATGATAGTCAAATGTGGCATAGGTCAGGAATGGCAAACCTGCGGCGCACCAGTTTTTTGTAAAACTAAAATTCCAATAATGCCCTGCTGTAGGCAGTGTGGGCATGCTGGGAGTAGTGGTTTTGCAACAACCGGAGAGCCGCAGGTTGGCCACCCCTGGCAAAGGTTGTAAAATGAACATCTATGGTGTGATTATCACAGACATTACTTGAACTACAATTCATATTTTTTCCTTACGCCTCCCCAAAAGCACTAAGCAGGAGGATACCCCGCCTCCCAAGAATAGGAAACAACCTGGAGAACAATCAAAAGCCTACTCCCCTTTACCTTCTCCAGTTTCCTGTCCCTCTGGGGATGAAGTGGAAAATAGAGCAGGGGTTCCCTCCTGATTTGGAAGATGTCACACAGCTTTTTTTTTTTTTTTTTCTTCTTCTTCTGGGTCTGTCCGTTCCTCTGGCTAAATAGTCAGGAGGGCTGCAGCAGAGCGCCGGGGTCCGGTGCAAGATGCCGGCGTTCAGGCAGCCCTGAGCAATACCGCGCCTCCATGCGGGGTAGCTAAGGGAGGAAGCCGGTATTACGAGACTCGGGGACGGAGTCTCGCGAGAATAGATTACATGGGTGCCCGTCGGCTTGCGCACCGTGCCACGTGATGCGCATGTGCTGCTGAAAATGTCGGCCGGACAAAGAATGGCATTCCTCATCAGCGTGGAAGCATCGGTGTGTTGGAGCAGCCATGTCCCTGCCTGCTGACATGTCCGCAGGCCCTCCAAAGGCCCTAAGCCCAATAAGCCTCCTCCTTAGTGATGAGTTTTTTTTTCTTGCAAAGTTTCTTTTGTACACCATTGGGGTTTCATGGTAAAGGTTCCCACTTAAATTACTCACTCCAAAGCTGTTCCTAAAGGTTTTTTTTTTTTTTTTATTATTGCAAGGCAGAGCCAGCAAAAGTGGGGTACCTTCATTAAAGAAAAAATGTGCCATCTGTAAACAGCTTGCCGGTCACATAAAGAAACCCCTTTGCTAGAGATGTACAGATAAGATTATGGCTGAAGAGACCCCATCCTTAGTGGACAGCCTGAAATTAATCATTAAAGAGGCTCCACCGTTGAGGCTAAAATGGCAGTGATTACTAAGAGACCCTCTACCTCCAGATCTATTCCTGACACACCTCTGGATGTTGATTCTGACTTTGATGAAGAAGTCTCCTCTGATTCTGACTGTTTCTTCAGATGGTGAATCGGGTAGACCTCTGTGTTCTAGGTTCTATTGAAGACACCGATTCGTTCCTAAAAAGTATCAGAGCTACCATGAACATTGAGCAGTTAAGAGCCCCAGTTAATTGAGGACTAGATGCTTAAAGGTCTGGGGGATAAGAAAAGACGTGTATTCCCAGCCCATGAAAAAATTTTTTTTTATTGCATACGAATGGAAGGAACCTGAGAGGAGATCAGGAGTGTCTGGGGTATTCAAATGAAAATACCTTCTTAGTGAAGTGGATTCGGCCCATTGGGATAAAACTCCCAGGGTAGATGCCCCAGTAGCCAGAATATGTAAGTCCTCCCTCCCCTTTGAGGATGTAGGCCTCTTACGGGACTCTATGGATAAAAAATTTGTCTATTCTGAAGTCGTCTAGGGAAACGTGTACCTCCATGTTAAGGCCCAGTATTGCTGCTACCTACACTGCCTGGACCTTTTCTTTATGGTTATCTCAGTTAGAGGATACTAGTTTCTTATCAAATGCCTCTGCTGACTTGGTCAAGCTTTCCACCAGATCAGCAGCCCTGTCGAACTCTGCCAGAATGTTTGTTTGGCTAAGGTCCTGGTCTGGGGACAACACTTCAAAAAGCAAGCTATGTAGTATTTCCTGTGAGGGGGACAGGCTTTTTAGTTCAGTATTAGATGACATTTTAGACAAGGCATCTGATAGAAAAAAGGGCTTCCTATCAGAATCCAGTTTTTTTTATTCAGCATCGCCCCTCCTTTCCTACCCAAAGAAAGGGCAGGCCTGACCAAAAAAAGAAAGAAAACTCAGGCTCCTGGCAGCCCTCAAGAGGCAGAGGTATGGGTTTCCTATTTAACTCTGACAAAAACACCAAACAGCCAAATCAATGACTCCAGAGAACCGGTAGGGGAAGAGTTTGGGAAGGATTTTCAAAATCCCCCTGGGTTCTAGATCTGATACGTTACGGTTACAGAATAGAATTCTGTCCCCCCCGCCCCCCCAGGTTCTTATTAAACAGAAAATTAAAAGAAAAGCAATTCTAGAATCTCAGGTTCAGACCCTACTGTTAAAATGAGCTGCTGTTCAGTACCACCGGATCAGAAAGGGAAGCGGTTCTATTCACCAAACTGCTCTTGCAGGGCCATTATAACGTTCCCATTCACAGCGATCATCAAATACCTGCTTTTTTTTTTTTTTTTGTAACCTGGAAGATCGCCTGACCATCTACAGTTTCAGGTCCTCCCTTTTCGGTCTTTCATCTGCCCCCGAGTTTTTACAAGGATCGTTGCAGAAGTTTTGGGGTTCTTGCATCAGCAAGAGATCCTAATTGCCCCCTACCCAGACTATTTTCTGATTACGGCTCATTCATCAGATTCTCCTCCAAAAAATTCCAGTTAGTCAGATGTCCTTCAGTCCCTATGCTGGAAATTAAATATGGAAGTCTGACTTCCTGGGGATACTGTTGGATTCCCACCTTATGACTGCCTCTCTTCCGGAGCAGAAGATCCAGAATATAATGGCAAAAATCTCGGTTTTCTAGTCCCATCTAAGTGTCCTTCAGAGAAATTATGGTAGTCCTGGGCTTAATGACTTCAGCCATCCCAGCAGTCAGGTGGGCGCAGTTCTGCAGCAGAATACTACAGGCTTTTCTCCTTTCCATCTGGAACAAAAATTGCTTATCCCTAGACAAGAGGGTGCCTCTTCCTCCTCAGGGGAAAGGCTCTCGACAGTGTAGGCTACAAAGGGAAAATCTAAACCAAGAAGTTCAGTGGAGATCCTCAATTTCAGCCGTACATCTGAAGGGAAAACACTCTGGCAGATTTTCCGAGTAGAAAACCTCTAAAATCAGGAGTGGTCCTTCAACAAGACGATATTTCAGTCAATATGCGACAGATGGGGAATCCCAGTCCTGGACCTCTTAGCCTCCAGTATAAAGAGACAGGTGGATTGTTTCTACTCCCTATCTTACGATGACAGACCACTAAGTAGATGTGTTCTCGGGTCTTTGGCCAGAGGGCTTGCTATATGCATTTCTCTCTATCACTGATTCCCAGAGTCTTGACAAAAATAATGGACAAATGCCAGGTAATCCTGATAGCCCCATATTGGCCCAAAAGAACATGGTTCCCCTTCTGCTAAGCCTCTCGAGCAGGAAGTACTAGTTTCTCCCTCAGATTCCAGATCTTCTTCAGGGCAAGGCCCAACATCCGGATGTGCCACAGTTGAATCTGACAGCATGGATGTTGAACGTTCCATCTTAAGAGCCTTAAAGAAAGGACTGTCGGACGTGGTTATAAACACCCTACTAAATAGTAGGAAGCCTGTCAATTCTTATATTTATCTTGGGATCTGGAATGCTTTCTGCTGTTTCACAAGAGATGCCTGGAATCCCACTGGCTTTCCAGAGGTTAAGATAATTCTTAAATTTCCTTCAAAGAGGCCTAGAAGACTAAGGGTCAGTACTCTGAAGGTCCAGGTAGCGTCCCTCGGTGCTTTTAGACCAACCTATACAAGAAAAACAAGTTAACATACAGTGTATGGATAACACTGGGGTCTAGTATAATGTATACTGAGCCAAAAAAAGAGCCATACCAATAACCCCAAAAGAAAATAGGGAAAACACACATAAAATATTTGTAATTTATTGAGACATAATCAAAGTACAAAATATAACATAAGGTACAGGAGGGAAGGAAGACCAAGTCAGAAGGTCATATACAGCCTCCCTCACAGAACCCAGCTAACAAGGAAGGGGTCACAGCCCTGGGTATAGAGCAGCATAGATAATAAGAACTGTAGGTTCAATCATAATAACATATAATGCTATATATGCTGCATGCATACAAAGAGTACATATGGTCGCACATGGCAGACCAGCCGACCCCGGGTGACTAGGATGGCCACATGAAAATACAGGTAGCCAACGGACTGTCAATACAGGCAGAGCTGGTGTGCCAAGTGCAAGCAGTAACATAAAATACCAAACTAGACAAGCGTAACAACTGAATAGCAATTACCCATGATATGCTGGACCCAGAGCAAGCGACCGGAGCTGCACCTAGACGCACGTTTCACCTTAAGAAGGCTTCGTCAGGAGGTAAAGTAACAAACAAAGTTCGTCCTTAAATGGTGTGGTCCACATCATAGAAGCATGCCACCCAGCCTGCAGAGCCAGCCGAGGCACGCCCACAGCGTCACATGACTAAACCAGGTAGCCGCATCAAGCAGGCACACCTCCCCCGGGTACGATCACATGACACGCGGGTGCACGTCAGCCGGCCCACAGCAAGACATGTATAGGAGCGTCATCCACTATACCGCCCGAGCAGCGCACCGAAGCGATGCGCACATGCCAGGTGGAGTTGATACATGGAGATCACAGGAAACAAGATAGTGTCAACATATAATAGCTACTCTGGAGTACAGCATATCGCAGCAATGTCCATCCAGCAGTAAAATGCCACTTGTATTGTTATCCATATTACACATCTCAAGACCCTGGGAATGTATATGTAAATAGCCCTATTGTTATAATATACACAAGATATTGTGATGAGATACTAGAATATGGCTACTAATATCTCAGTAGTATAATAGAAAATTATGTAAATTCTATATAGGATAACCCATGCAGCGGTTACACAGTAAACATAAGTCATAATAGTTGCAATCACCCATACAGTGAGTGAGATGACACCACTAAGCAGTGGTACAACAGTGAAAATATATAATTACAATAGTATTAATACAGTAATATTTCATAATGTGAGTAAGTAGAATATGTGATAAAAGAAATAATCACCCATGCCACTATTTAGGTATACACTCACCGAATTATTAGGAACACCTGTTCTATTTCTCATTAATGCAATTATCTAGTCAACCAATCACATGGCAGTTGCTTCAATGCATTTAGGGGGGTGGTCCTTGTCAAGACAATATCCTGAACTCCAAACTGAATGTCAGAATGGGAAAGAAAGGTGATTTAAGCAATTTTGAGCGTGGCATGGTTGTTGGTGCCAGACGGGCCGGTTTGATTATTTCACTGCTCAGTTACTGGGATTTTCACGCACAACCATTTCTAGGGTTTACAAAGAATGGTGTGAAAAGGGAAAAACATCCAGAATGCGGCAGTCCTGTGGGCAAAAATGCCTTGTGGATGCTAGAGGTCAGAGGAGAATGGGCCGACTGATTCAAGCTGATAGAAGAGCAACGGTGACTGAAATGACCCCTCGTTACAACCAAGGTATGCAGCAAAGCATTTGTGAAGCCACAACACGCACAACCTTGAGGCGGATGGGCTACAACAGCAGAAGACTCCACCGGGTACCACTCATCTCCACTACAAATAGGAAAAAGAGGCTACAATTTGCACAAGCTCACCAAAATTGGACTGTTGAAGACTGGAAAAATGTTGCCTGGTCTGATGAGTCTTGATTTCTGTTGAGACATTCAAATGGTAGAGTCCGAATTTGGCGTAAACAGAATGAGAACATTTATCCATCCTCTGTTGTCTGTTATTTCTTGTATTTGCCCATTTATTGGGTTGACCCGTGTGGCCTTACAAGTGGGTGGCCTTTTGAGTGGTCATTGTTTTTGTGCTCTGTGGCTATTTTTGCTCAGGGCCCTATTGCACCACGCTCTTTATATGCTTTTATATCTATTTTATGTCTCACATTTTCACTTAAATGAATTATTAATGCATTTATAATTATTTATTGTCATAATTTGTATCAATTGTATCTACACAATAGTGGCATGGGAGATTATTTCTCTCTATGCGTTAGCATCCATGCCCCTATTTTCACCTAATCATTGATCTTTCATTTTATTTTCACACACTTCTTGCAACACCTTAGCACTAGTCCCTCATGTACTATATATACCTAAGGGCTCTTTCACACCTGCGTTCTTTTCTTCCGCCATAGAGTTCCGTCGTCGGGGCTCTATGCCGGAAGAATCCTGATCAGTTTTATCCTAATGCATTCTGAATGGAGTGAAATCCGTTCAGGATGTCTTCAGTTCCGGAAAGGAACGTTTTTTGGCCGGAGAAAATACCGCAGCATGCTGCGCTTTTTGCTCCGGCCAAAAATCCTGAAGACTTGCTGCAAGGCCGGATCCTGAATTAGTGCCCATTGAAAGGCATTGATCCGGATCCGGCCTTAAGCTAAACGTCATTTCGACGCATTGCCGGATCCGACGTTTAGCTTTTTCTGAATGGTTACCATGGCTGCCGTGACGCTAAAGTCCTGGCAGCCATGGTAAAGTGTAGCGGGGAGTGGGGGAGCAGTATACTTAACGTCCGTGCGGCTCCCGGGGCGCTCCAGAGTGACGTCAGGGCGCCCCAGGCGCATGGATGACGTGATCGCATGGCACGTCATCCATGCGCATGGGGCGCTCTGACGTCATTCTGGAGCGCCCGGGGAGCCGCACGGACTGTAAGTATACCGCTCCTACTATGGCAACCAGGACTTTAATAGCGTCCTGGCTGCCATAGTAACACTGAAAGCATTTTGAAGACGGATCCGTCTTCGAAATGCTTTCAGTACACTTGCGTTTTTCTGGATCCGGGGTGTAATTCCGGCAAGTACAGTGCACGCCGGATCCGGACAACGCAAGTGGGAAAGAGGCCTAATAGTGGCATGGGTGATTATTTCTTTTATCACATATTCTACTTACTCACATTATGAAATATTACTGTATTAATACTATTGTAATTATATATTTTCACTGTTGTACCACTGCTTAGTGGTGTCATCTCACTCACTGTATGGGTGATTGCAACTATTATGACTTATGTTTACTGTGTAACCGCTGCATGGGTTATCCTATATAGAATTTACATAATAATTTTCTATTATACTACTGAGATATTGGTAGCCATATTCTAGTATCTCATTACAATATCTTGTGTATATTATAACAATAATAGGGCTATTTACATATACATTCCCAGGGTCTTGAGATGTGTAATATGGATAACAATACAAGTGGCATTTTACTGCTGGATGGACATTGCTGCGATATGCTGTACTCCAGAGTAGCTATTATATGTTGACACTATCTTGTTTCCTGTGATCTCCATGTATCAACTCCACCTGGCATGTGCGCATCGCTTCGGTGCGCTGCTCGGGCGGTATAGTGGATGACGCTCATATACTTGGCTTTCTGTGGGCCGACTGACGTGCGCCCGCGTGTCATGTGATCGTACCCGGGGGAGGTGTGCATGCTTGATGCGGCTCCCTCCTCCTTTAGTCATGTGACGCTGTGGGCGTGCCTCGGCCGGTTCTGCAGGCTGGGTGGCGCGCTTCTATGATGTCACTCCCTGCAACACTGGGCGCGTGTGCCAATTAACTGCCGGCTGTGGACCACACCATTTAAGGACGAACTTTACTTTACCTCCTGACGAAGCCTTAAGACGAAACGTGCGTCGAGGTGCAGCTCCGGTCGCTTGCTCTGGGTCCAGCATATCATGGGTAATTTCTATTCAGTTGTTACGCTTGTCTAGTTTGGTATTTTATGTTACTGCTTGCACTTGGCACACCAGCCCTGCCTGTATTGACAGTCTGTTGGCTACCTGTATTTTCATGTGGCCATCCCAGTCACCCGGGGTCGGCTGGTCTGCCATGTGCGACCATATGTACTTTGTATGCATGCACTATATATAGCATTATATGTTATGATTGAACCTACAGTTCTTACTATCTATGCTGCTCTATACCCAGGCCTGTGACCCCTTCCTTGTTAGCTGGGTTCTGTGAGGGAGGCTGTATTTGACCTTCTGACTTCAGGTCTTCCTTCCCTCCTCTACCTTTTGTGCCTTGTTATATTTTGTACTTTGATTATGTCTCAAATTACATATATTTTATGTGTTTTCCCTATTTTCTTTTGGGGTCATTGGTTTGGCTCTCTTTTTGGCTCAGCGGCCCTCAGTGCTTTCCTGGAAGTTAGCTGATGAAGCTTTAATCAGGCTTTTTTTTTAAAGGTGCCCATAGATTAAACCCAGAAGTTAGATCCACGGTGCCTCCCTGGGACCTTAATCTAGTACTTTCTGTACTTAGAGGCTCAAAAAGGAGGATCCTTAAGTGAGATTCCTATTGGGTTACTCTCCCTAAAGACTGCCTTTTTAATTGCGATCACCTGGGCCAGGAGGGTCGGAGAGATCGAGGCCTTATCTTGCCGTCCACCATATCTAAATATTCTGGATGACAGAATAATTTTAAAGCACGAGCCTTCCTTTTTATCAAAAGTATTTTCAAAATTCCATTGTCGGCAGGAAATTTCATTACCTATATTCTGTCCACAGGCCAGGTCCAACAAGGAGGTTCAGTACCACAATCTAGATGTCAGGAGATGCATCTTTGCTTGCCTAAAAGCCACTAAGGACGTAAGAAAATCAAATCGCCTACTAGTCCAGTATGCAGGAAGAAACAAATTTCCCGCTGGATTAAGATGACCAATGCCATGGCATATAGAGAGAAGGGTGCTATTCCTCCCCTGGAGTTAAAAGCCCATTCGACTAGATCAATTTCTACCTCCTGGGCAGAAGGTGCCTGTGTTTCTAGGCTGCGACGTGGTCCAGTTTAAAGAGGACCTTTCACTAGATTAAAAAATCTAAACTAAATATACAGACCTGTAAAGCGGCGCCCAGGGATCTCCCTGCACTGCGCCATTTATTAACCCTTAATAAAGGAGGTGGGTACTAGCAGCAGATCAGTGGCAGTTAACCCCTCAGGTGCCGTGCCTGAGGGGTTAACTGCTGCTGATCACAGCTCCCTGTCAGAGGCCAGGATGTCTGCTATGCGATTCTGCTGCGGGCACCTGCCTCCTGTATTAAAAGTTAGACTACCTTATATGGGTTCCAACTTTGTTAAACAGCAGGCTACATAGTGGCGCCCAGAGATGTCCCAGCACTTACTATTATTCCTGGGTGCCGCTCCGTTCGCCCGCTGTGCGCCTGTGCCCCATTAGTCTCCTGCAGTCCTGCTCCATATGCTAATTATTATCTGAATGATGGGGAGGAGACAGCAGCTTCTCTAGTGGGCGTTGCTTCTCCCTGCACTGCGATTGGACAGCTCTACAGCCAGGGGAGAAGGAACGCCCACTAGAGAAGCTGCTGTCTTCTCCCCATCGCTCCGATGGTAATTAGCATATGGAGCAGGACTGCAGGAGACGGTAATGGGGCACAGGTGCACAGCGGGCGAACGGAGCAGCGCCCAGGAATAAGTGCTGGGACATCTCTGGGCACTGCTCAGTGTAGCCTAATACTTAACTAAGTCCGGAACCATGAAAAGTACTATCATGGTGGCGCAGTGCGCCCTCCGCCCCTCTCCCCTCCTCCTCCACCGCCCCCGTCTCCCCATTGGTGGCATAGGGGAGAGGGAGAGACTGCTTCCTTCTCCCCAGTGCTGCTGAGGGAACATGAGTGCGCTGACAGCAGCAGCACGCTCATGTTCTGTGATACTAGACTGCGCAGCCCAGTATCGAAAAAATTGCAATCTCTGTATCGTATCGATACCGGGACTAAAGTATCGATTGGGTATCAAAATTTCGATACCCGCAACAACCCTATTTGGTACATCAATAAACCTGGGTGCGTTCACGTCCACGTTTTATGTAGTACTTTCTTTTTTTAGCAAGAAAAAATGTAAATAAGTGCCTTGGAATATGTAGTCCAGGTTGTCCAGCAGTGCCAGATCCCCCTGATTGCTTCCTTAAAGGGAACCTGTCACCTGGATTTTGGGTATAGAGCTGATGATATGGGTTGCTAGATGGCCGCTAGCACATCCGCAATACCCAGTCTCCATAGCGCTGTGTGCTTTTGTGTAAAAAAAACGATTTGATACATATGCAAATTAACCTGAGATGAGTCCTGTCCCTGACTCATCTCACATACAGGACTCATCTCAGGTTAATTTGCATATGTATCAAATCAGTTTTTTTACACAATAAAAGCACACAGAGCTATGGGGACTGGGTATTGCGGATGTGCTAGCTGCCATCTAGAAACCCATGTCCAGAACTCTAGACCCAAAATCCAGGTGACAGGTTCCCTTTAACCTCCTAACACATTAAAATTGGAAAACCCCTCCCAAAAATGTTACTTTTTTTATCGTAGACTTTTGTCTGCAGTAAATCTTGTTGGCGTACAACTCGGACACAATTGCATTTTTAACCCCTTAGTGGCCTTAAGGACCAATAATTCTTAATTTGTGTTCCAGCAGTGATGACTTCAAATTTTTTTTTTTTTTATTCTTTTATTTTGCGGGATTAGTTGTAGATTTTCAGGAACTATTTTGGGGTGTTTACATATAGTGTAGTAAATAACTTTTGTAATTTTTAGGGGGAAAATAAAGTAAAGTAATTTTGTGGAATTTATGTACGGTGTTCACTGGGTGCTAAAAATCACATTTTGTTGGTCCGTACACTGATGATGCCACATTGCTATACATTTAACTTTTTTCTTTTCCTCCTGCAGCCTGTCAGCTCTTCAGCTGCTCCCTCATTCTCCTCCATACTGAAGGGGTGGGGCAGCTGCTTTGGATGCTCCTATCTTTGCTTTGGTAGCAGCTAGAGATATGGTCTTTCAAGCAGTAATAGAATGACAGCTATATCTTCAGTATATGATACTATATCACTGTTAGAAATTGAGATGCAGTGAATACAGCTCAAAGTAAAAGCAGGTTTTACCTGCGATTTATTCCCGGCTCCATTTCTAAATATCTCCTGCTTATCTTGGACTCAAGCTGTCATTTTGGTCTTGTATGGAATACCAGCTTTCAAACAAGACTAAGACCGTGCTTCTAGCTGCTACCAGTCAGGAGAAATCAGTAATCAGTAGATAAAGCAGAATTCCCCCCTTCCACTACTTTGGACAAAACAGTTATCCCTTTTTCTTGTACTCTGCCGTCTCTAGCAATCCCATAAAAATGATTGTAGCAGTGGTCTGTTTTTCGAACCAGCCGCTCTGTCCGTTTCAGGGGGGCTTCACAGGGTACAGGGCCCCTGTTCTTGTGATCTGTGTCTCCCTGGAGTTGGGGCACCACCAATCTGATAATTATCTCCTATCCACATAATTTGTTATAACTGGAATACCCTTGAGCTATGAGCACTCTCCTGGATAGTTTCCTAATTAATGAGAGAGTGTTGTGCACGCTGTGTTCTGCCACAAGGGGGGCTTAAGAATTGCATATGGTGTTATCATGAAGTACAGAGTATACCAAAATGCAGTTTACTCTATGGTCATGACTTTAGATTGTTATACGGTATATAGAGCAGGGCTCCAGATGGCGACCAAAATGGTCGCCAATGCGACTTAGAATTTACAAATGGCGACAAGACTTTTTAGTCTTGTCGCCATTCGCGACTAGACCCGCAGCTCTGCTCAATACAGCGGCGGGACACAGGAGATGAGCGTTCTCAGCAGCGCAGTGGAGGAGTCTCTCCCTCCCCCCTGTGCTGCTGCTGCCGCCGCCAATAAGAGGAGACGGGAGGAGGAGGGGAGGGGCTGTGGCCACTGCGCCACCAATGAAGAAAACTGACCTGTAATACAAATACAGGAGGCGGGTGCTAGAATCAAATAGCAGACACCCGACCTGACAGGGAGCTGCGATCAGCTGCAGTTGAGTTAACCACTCAGGTGTGGTACCTGAGGGGTTAACTGCCGCTGATCGCAGCTCCCTGTCACAAAGGTCAGGTGCCGGCTATTTGATTCCGCCTCCTGTATTTGTATAAGAAACATTGGTGGCACAGTGGGAAGTGCCAATGAGGGTTAAAAATAATTTAAAAAAAATTAACTCGCCTCCTCCAGTTGATCGCGCAGCTGCCGGTCTCCTGTTCTTTCTTCAGGACCTGTGGTGACGTCACTGAGCTCATCACATGGTCCATTACCAGGGTCCATTACCAGGGTCCATTACCAGGTGATGTATCCACAGGTCCTGAAGAAAACAGGAGACAATCAATTGGAGGAGGTGAGTTAATTATAATTATAATATGTGCATAGCATTCTATATTCAGAATGCTATTATTTTCCCTTATAACCATGTTATAAGGGAAAATAATACAGTGAATACTTTCATCCTAGCAACCATGCGTGAAAATCGCACCGCATCTGCACTCGCTTGCAATTTTCACGCAGCCCCATTAACTTCTATGGGGCCTGCGTTGCGTGAAAAACGCACAACATAGAGCATGCTGCGATTTTCACGCAATGCAAAAGTGATGTGTGAAAATCACCGCTCATGTGCACAGCCCCATAGAAATGAATGGGTCAGGATTCAGTGCGGGTGCATTCCGGTATTTTGAATGCCAGATCCGGCACTAATACATTCCTATGGGGAAAAATGCTGGATCCGGCATTAAGGCAAATCTTCAGTTTTTTTTCGCCGGAGATAAAACCGTAGGATTACTCTCCATTCAGATTGCATGGGGATATGCCTGATCAGTTCTTTTCTGGTATAGAGCCCCTGTGACGGAACTCTATGCCGGAAAAGAAAAACGCTAGTGTGTAAGTACTCTAAAATATTAAGGCCTCTTTCCCACTTGCGTTGTTGGTATCCGGCATGCACTTCCGTTGCCGGAGGTGCCCGCCGGATCCGGAAAAACACAAGTGCACTGAAAGCATTTGAAGACGGTACCGTCTTCCAAATGCGTTCAGTGTTACGATGGCAGCCAGGACGCTATTAAAGTCCTGGTTGCCATAGTAGGAGCGGGGGAGCTGTATACTTACAGTCCGTGCGGCTCCCCGGGCGCTCCAGAATGACGTCAGAGCGCCCCATGTGCATGGATGACGTGATCCATGCGATCACGTGATCCATGCGCTTGGGGCGCCCCGACGTCACTCTGGAGCGCCCGGGGAGCCGCACGGACGGTAAGTATACTGCTCCCCCACTACACTTACCATGGCTGCCAGGACTTTAGCGTCCCGGCAGCCATGGTAACCACTCTGAAAAAGCTAAATGTCGGCTCCGGCAATGCGCCGAAACGACGTTTAGCTTAAGCGAATCAAAATTTTGGTTTCAAAACAACCCTACGCCAATCTGATCGGCGTAGCGTTGTCACGATACCAAAATTTTGATTCGGTTTCGATTTCGCGACTAAAAATTTTATTTGGCTCCTAAATTTTTCAGTTCAGGAGCCAATGGCTACTAGGTATTTTTTTTTAGTCTGGAGCACTGTATAGTTTGAGCAGCAGAAACTGCTGTAAATATGATTTTTGAAGATTGGTGTGAAGGAACACTGGCTTAGTTGCCCATAGCAGTCAATCGCATTCCACCTTGCGTTTTTCAGATCTGCTTTGGAAAATAAAGGAAGGTTTCTTATTGGTAGCTATTGGTAACTAAGCCAGTGTTCTACACCAGTGTTGATATATCTCCCTGTGGTATGCAAGATTTCGAGCTCCTGTAGATGGAAAATATTCAAGAATGGAAGCTAACTTTAAAGGGGTTGTCTAGGCTACAACTATTGATGACCTGTCAATAGGTGTAGCCTGGACGACCCTATTAAAGGGAACCTGTTAAAGGACAGGAGGAGCTGAGAATGATGCATAGTTTTCTGGGAAAAAGATTCAATAAAACCTGTAATTTATTGGTTTAAAGTTATACCTAAGGTATACACAATTGAGGCCAAAAGAGGTATGGAGCAGCATAGGCAAAAAAGCTCTACTCAAATGGATGAAGACCTACCTCATGATTCCTGTGAAAACCAAACCTATTGCCAGTGTTAACCTAATCACTTTTTACCTTGGTTGAATCTTACAGCATTCTTTTTGTTTTCACAGGGTCTCTTTCCAGCCATCTGAGATCATCAATCCCCCATTTCTTCTCCTTTAACACCCACTTTCCACTTATTGAACTCCTTGGAGTTGTGAAAGTTTCTGCTTTGTATTAAGTTTGGAAATCCTTTTGCAAATATGGTACAGAAAAAAAGTCCTGAAATGAAGGGCTTTCACCGTTCTTTTAAGGTCAGTTGATTCTTAATATGGAATTTACTTTATTGTGCCCCACGAATTAATGTAAAATCCAGCATAAAGGTTTGTCCAGCTTTTGGATATTGATGACTTGTCCTCTTAATAGGTCATCAATATCTGATCGGTGGGGGTACTACACTTGGCACCCCCACCCATTAACTTTTTGCACTTGGTGCTGGAAACATAATGATGCATTGAGCAGGAGGCACAAAACAATTGTCCATAATGTAAAGGCTTTGTCAGCATATTGTCGCTAAACTCCCATTCAAATGCTGTGTCACATTTTCAAAGTAAATATCATATCTGAAATTCACCACAAGGAGAAACCATATCCTGAGACTAGGGATGAGCGAAGCAAGGTTTGGCTCCCAGATCTGAAGTCGCTTCGCTCAAAACTTCATTTTAATGCTGTATGGAGATCAGTTTGCATACCACATTAAAGTGTATGGGCTCTGGTGAGATATTATAACTAAAGTTATTAAACCAGAAAACCATTTTAAGACTTTGGTTCTGAAGTCTGCTTTGGTACCAACTAGTACTTCGGACCTAAAGCAGACTTTGGAGCCAAGTTTTAAAATGGTATTCAAGTTGAAAAATCACCAGACTTTTTTCACCAGTCTCGCAAGAATTAGAATTTGCGTCGCCGGAGCCCATACATTTTAGTGCTGTATATAGACAAAGTTTGAGTGGAGCTGAATGGCTTTCCGTAGTGTCCTGCAATGCCGATTCGGCAGGCTGCCTCTGGCTGTAACAGCCTGCTGAATTGGCAAAAGTGTAACAAGCCTAACATAACATTATTTCTTCATCTTATGTTCTGTTAGATGTATGTTTTATGTTCTTTTTGGTTTTTGTATTATCTTTATCGATAGGCCCCTGTTTTGCGTTCCTACTAAACTACCTAATTTTGTATTTAGTGTAATACAGCAAACTCTATATACGTTACGTGAAGAGATCTGTACTAGGATGTTGAAGGGAACCTGTCACATTGAGCATGCAGTTCTATCTGTAGGCAGCCTGGCATAGAATAGCTGAGCAGATAATTATGTATAATTTTGTAGGGAAAATTGAGATCGTTTGAATCAGCCTTATTTCTCGTGTGTCAGAGGAACTGAAAATGGTTCCATTAAACAGATTGAATGTGGATACAAATGGAACACCTTTATTTTCTATCAATCGTTTATTGACTTAAAGGGCAAAAAAAAAAAACTCCCATCAGTCATGTTTCTGTTATTTTTCATGAAGAAAGTGCAGAAGACGGCACTTATCTCCTGTCAAAAATAACAAACCTGACAGGCTTGACACAAACAGAAAACACTGTTGCGCAAATTAATGCAGTCAAACATATGGGGATTAACACCTTCCTAACATCCGCTGCACTTGTCGTGTCTTAAAGAAGGTGCTTGCTCAGTACCTGAGTGGCTGCTATAGCCATCACGTACCTGCTGTTTTACACACCTGACATCTGGTGGTAATCTGACAACTGTAACTTTTTGTCCCCTCAGATGCTGTGGTAATCTGTGACCGTGGAATTTAAAAGGAACCTGTCACCTCCCAAAGCAATCCCATGCCACCAGCAGTACCTGCGTGTAGCCAGCAATGTTTCTGATTATTCCTTTCTTCCTGAAGGCAGATGCAGCATAAGCACTGAAAACGTTTTATCCTCTGCCCGGCTCGCTTCTCCACACATGCTTGAAGTCAAGGAGACAGTGGCCTCCTTAATTCAAGTCACGGTAACCATGCCCCCTTCCCTGTGACTGACAGCGCTTATGCACGAGTGTTCGGCTGACTTTGCCAAACAGCCGTCTGTCAGTCACAGCGAAAGGGCAGGGAAGGGGGTGTGGTTACATGACCTGAAGCAAGGAGGCCGCTTCCTCCTTGACTTCGAGCATGTGTGGAGATGCGCGAAAGGCAGGGGATAAAACAGTTTCAGTACTTTTGCTGCATCTGCCTTCAGGAAGAAAGCCGGCATCAGAAACGCACTGCAGGCTACATGCAGGTCTTGAGATGGTTTTGGGAGGTGACAGGTTCCCTTTAAGCTGTCATTTACTGGAAGTGTTGTGCTCCCAGTGACCAACAAGCTCCACTTTGATGAGATCATGGACCAGTTTGCTTGCCATGGCAGCTTGGAGTAATCTGAAGGGTCTGAGGCCTGGATATTGGCAGGCGCTGTACTTGATTTCCGGCAGTCCTATCGAGAATGTACAGGACAGCAGGGTGAATGCTTAGCCTGCTACTATATAAGAGGGACATGGGATCCATGTTCTCTGGATCAATGGGTATTGATATTGAGTAAAGTAATTACGACGTCATACACCCCAGAATATCAATATAGAGGTCAGAATGTGACGGTGCAAAGAACAGCTTTCTGCGCAATTTTAAATGGTGCCATTAGAAAGTACAACTAAGCACAAATATGGCTATATTATGGCCATGTGAACGGAAACGGTTATGGTTTTGTACGGTAAGGCAGATTAAAACATGGAAAATGGCTGTTTCAGAAAACTTTATTTTTTTTCCTCCTTCAGCATTTTTGTTCTGACAGAAAACACAGGGCTTGTTCACATCAGCTTTAACTGGTATTTTATTTATTTAAACTTCTAGGTTTAGGAGTTCAGTACACTATCCTATTCGGTGGTGGTGAGCTACAGCTGTCAGAGGCCACCTACTGGACTCATAAACATAGAACAGGGATAGAAATGCATGAAATGTGTTAAAGAAAAGTTATACTAAATGATATACTTCTATTAATCTGCTCAGCACTTCTGGCATAAAGCATGCTGGCTGAATAGTCATTCATGACAAGTTTGCTGCAAGTTCTCCTTGAGATGACAATTTAATAGGTAACTTTTCTTGCATGTATCAGTGGGGAACATAGAAGACCATGGGTATAGCTGCTGCCTCTAGGAGGCAACACTAAGCTGAAACACAAATGTTAGCCCCTCCTCTTTGCTATACTCTTCATGCAGACACTGAGCTACTCAGTTTTAGCTTCATATCTGTAGGAGGCAGACATACTCGGCTTACAGTTCTGCCAAAAACTTTTATTTTTGGAATTATTATAGGTAGTCACAGATGTCTTGTCACCACACATGAGCCAGAGGCCAGCGGGTCACAAATCCTGCTGCTCTGATCCCTACCACTGGAAGGCAGGAGTATCAGTAGATCACAAATTCACTGTCATCTGCCAGCAGTTGGATCATCTTATATCACGGGTTCCCAAAAACCCTAAACACTACTCTGCTTTTGTTCGTGGCCCATAGAGATGCATGGTAACAGCCTGATGTTGCCCTGGGGAGATTGTTTTCAGGCCTGTCCTTTAAGTCTGATTGGCTAACTTGGGCTCTGCCTTCAGGTCCAGTCTTTTAAGCCCCTGTGTACTGCTACACTAATTCCCTCGGTCTAGACCTTCTCCTTTTATTGCCTTGATACACCCTTGGCTCTCTGCAGCTCATTACTACATCCACCAGTTCATCAGGACCTTTCTCCAGGTCTTCCTCTGCTCACTATTTCTCAGACACAGTAAATCACCGACAGACATTGAGCGAGGTGATGTGCTCTGTCTCCGTGCCTCTGCTTTTTTTTTTTTCTTCTTCAGTGACTAGGCTGATCTCCTCCTGCGTTACATGCTGAGCTGCCTTACTTGAGTAGCATTCCCCTAAAGTGCACTTTGCAACAGCATTACATCCTTCAACAGGTAGAGTTTTGTGTTAGCACTGGATGCTGTAGCTGCATCCGCATATAGTTATAGTATATATCACAATACTCAGTGAATCTCTGTGCTCAAGCCAACTGAACATCCTTTTAGTGATTTTATGATCTCAGACACTGGCATATGGCTAGGATATGCTACCATTGTCAGATAGTTGTGGGTCCCAGAACGGATCCCTGAAAGGGAAGGAGAGCACGTGTGACGTGCTCTCCATTAATTTTATTTGGGAGTTCCAAAAATAGCTGAGCGCCTAGAAGTGCTGCCACTGCTCCATTCACCTCTATGGTATAGCCAGTGCTCGGCCGTCTTCAGAACTCCCATAGAAATGAACAGTGGGTGGCTGTGCGTGTGCGTCTGCTCTCCAATCACTTTTTAGAACCTGCTCTTATCGGACATTGGTGGCATATCCTAGCGATAAGCCGCCAATGTCTTTGGTGAGACAACCTATTTAATGTGTCAGCAGATAACTGCATATAAAACTGGCTGACCTGTTACATGTGTACTTGGCAGCAGAAGGCATCTGTGTTGGTCCCATGTTCATATGTGCCCGCATTGCTGAGAATTTTTTTGTATGCAAATGAGCCTCTAGGAGCAACGGGGGTGTTCTTACTCTTAGAGGTTCTACTTCCTCTGCAACTACTGCACCTTCTCTACTTTGACCTGGCCAGGCAGTGAAAACCTCATCAAATGTGGTCTGGACAATCAATGGGCAGAGGGCACAGCAGTTGTAGAGAGCAGCCCTTTTAGAGATGTTTCTTTGTTTATATCTGTACTGCTCCTCAGTAGGCTGTTTCTGGTCGGTCTCTATGGATGTTTTCTTCCAGCCCTATGGAGGTCCGCATGGTATCTTTCTCCAGGGTACTCCAGTCCCCTCTCACCTACGTGTATGTATATATATATATATATATATATATATATATATATACATACATACATACATACATACATACATACATACATACATTTTGTAGTTGTGTTCGAGCACCATAGGGCTCAGGACGAACACATCGTGAGCACCTGAGTATAATGGAAGTCAATTGGAGAACCTGAGCATTAAACCAGGTACCCCCAGAAAATGTCAGAAATTGTTGGTAACACCACTGAAATGGTTCTGTAACAGCATGGGGAGGATGTATGGATGCATCTTGGCCTCGCTGGTCACTGCTGGGAACTATGTTGTCTGACTAGTACGCCACTCTTACATAATGCTAATATGCACAAAACCAAGGGGGGGGGGGGGTAATTTTTTAGAAGAAAAATTGATAGAAAACATTGTTTCCTAAATATTTACTTGTATATAAAGTACAAGTGCTGCCAAAAATTACAAGGAAGAGGCACTCCGATACACACTTAGTTACACATAAAGGAGGGCATCATACACTCCCTATAAAAATTAATGGCCTGCTGGTGACCCTCAAAAACATTAGGAGCAAGGGCCTACTGATCTGACCATCTAAAACATTATGGGCGGTGGCCTGCTGCTGCTTTGGTGACTCTAGTTAACCTGGGGCTGATGGCACATCCCCGTGACTGCAACTATCCATTCGGTTGTCTGGCCTATCAACTTTCGATGTAATTGTCGGCTCAAAAACTATTGTTAACTACGGGTAACGGGGAATCTGTTTGATTCCGGAGAGGGAGCCTGAGAAACGGCTACTAGATCCAATGAAGGCAAGCGGGTGGCGTGCAAATCACACACTCCCGACTCGTGAAGGTAGTGACGATAAATAACAATACAGGACTCTTAACCCCTTAGTGACCACCCATACGTGTTTTTACGGCGGTCACTAAGGGGCCTTAGGCTGGGCCGCCGTGTTTTTACGGCGGCCCAGTTTAAGCTCTGCACGGCTCCCCCGTGCAGCGGGGAGCGCGGACCTGGCTCTCACATGAGAGCCGGGTCCCTGCTCTAACAGCCCGGACCGGCAGGAGTGCCGATTCGGGCTGTTTAACCCTTTACATGCTGGGCGCAATGGCGCCCGCTGCATGTAAAGTGGTGACAGAGGGAGCGGACTCCCTCTGTCTCCCATTAGCACCCCGAAAATGCGATTGCAGGGTGCTGATGTGTTGGGACGCTTACCTTGCTTCCGATCAGGGCCCCGAGCCTGTCTTCCGTTACCACCAGCAGGCTGTGCCTCTCTGGCGCAGCCTGCTGGTCAATGTTTGAATAGCATTGCTATTGAAATGCAATGCATTATAGAGATAATGCATTACATTTTAAAAGCAATCAAAATACTGTATATTATAGTCCCCTTGTGGGACTATTAAGTAGTAAAAAAAATAGAAAAAAAATACACATTTATTAAATAAAAAAAATTCCATAAAATAAAAAAATGCTTTTTTCCATTGAAAATACGCTTTTCAATGAAAAAACTTGCAAAAAGAAAATATCCCCCATATGTTTGGTATTGCTGCGTCCGTAACGACCGGGACTACATAAAAATTACATAAATTATCCCCAATGGTTAACGCCATAAAAAATAAAAAAATACAGAATTTCGAATTTATTCATAGTTTCCAACGAAAAAAACGTAATAACAAGCGATCAAAAAGCGGCATTTACTCCAAAATCATACCAATGAAAAATCCAAGTCTTTCAAAAATCAAGCCCTCACACAATTCCATATAAAAGAAAAAAAAAAAAAGTTATAGGTCTTTTGAAGTGGCAATGCAAAATAATTTTTTGGGTTAATAAAAGGTGTTTTATTGCAAAAAAAGAAGTAAAACGTAAACAAAATTATAAGTATTTAGTATCACTGTAATCGTACTGACCCAGAGAATAAAGATATTATGTTATTTGTACCGAAAAATGAACGCCAAAAAATGTATAATGTAAAAACGCAGTGGCAGTATTGCTATTTTTCCCCCATCTCCCTCCCAGAAAGAGTTAATAAAAGTTAATCAGAAAGTTGTGTACCCCAAAATGGCGCCATTAAAAACTACAACTTGTCCCGTAAAAAACAAGCCCTCATAAAGCTATATAGATGAAAAAATAAGTTATAGCTCTTGGAACGAGACCATAAAAAAAAAGAAACGCTTGGTCATAAAGGCCCAAACAGGCTTGGTCACTAAGGGGTTAAGATGCCCTTTTATTGTAATGAGTAATAAATTACAGGGAATGTCACTGATATTTTGGAAGAGAAAACGTTATACAGGATTATAAATTCTGCCTGATCGCACGTCCCCTTGATGTCCACGATCCATTTGTATATCTTCCATATGAACTTTCAATGTTTTATGTGCCTAACATGGTCGCCACCGGTAACGGGGAATCATTGTTAGATTTCGGAGAGGGAGCCTGATAAACTGCTACTACTTCAAAGCAAGACAGCATGAGTTGCGGGCCTGCAGGTCAGCTGATCTGTAAAACATTGTGCAAGGGCCTGCAGCTGAGCTGACCCTCTAAAAAATTCTATGCGAGGGCCTGCAGGTGAGCTGAGGTGGAACCGACAAATCCAACTTGATTTTGATGGTTGCATTAATCTGCAGGTCATACAGCTCTACAGATTTATTTCAATCTGCATTTTTCTCAGCTATCTCTGGCCTCAGTCTTTTATCCAGACTGTTATTGTGCCACTGATCTCCTCATGCTGCCATCTCCACACCATGTCACCTTGCCACTCATTTTTATCACCATGCTGCTGCTTAAAAGGCCTTAAACTGATCACCAGGCCCACAATTTAATTAAGGTTTTGTAATCGATAAACCCAACTTGCTTTTGTGGGCTGCATCAGTGGCGTAGCTAGAAATCACTGGGCCCCACAGCAAATTTTTGAATGGGGCTCCATCCCACACTAATTTTTTAGCAACTCCTTCCTTTCATGCTGCCCCCATTCCTGTGGCTAGTAAAGATCGCTCTCAGACCAGGGCTGGCAGCTGTTCCATCCGTGTTATCCACTGTCTATACCAGGGGTACTCAACTAGTTTTATTAAAGGTCCACATACCAGGGTCTGCAGTCAGGTGAAGGTCCGAGCTGAACGCCAACAGTAAAGATGCCATGCGATCATGTGATACATGCGCGTGGGGCGCTCTGACGTTATAGTGGAGCGCCCCGGGTAAGTCCCAGAATTAGTAATGGCCACATTAGTGCCCCAGTAAGAATAATGTCCCCATTAGTGCCCCCAGTAAGAGTATTGCCCCCCTTCTCTGCTTTTGCAAAAAAAATAAAATAATTTGCATTCACCTGGCTGCGGTGAACATTCGCTGCTGACTGCAAGCTCAGGACCGGTGCTCTAACGTGATGACGTCTTGTAGGTCCTGTCCTGAGCTTCTAGTCAGCAGGGAGTGTTCTCCACAGCGTGAGCAAATGGAGGTGGAGGTACCGTAATTAATATATATTTTTTTTTTACTAGCACAAGTAGCGGTGGAGCTAAAGGCTGTACTAATGGGCGTTCCATGATGGAAGCGCTCATTAGTAAGGGTACTTTCACACTTGCAGCAGGATGGATCCGACAGGCTGCTCACCCTGTCAGATCCATCTTGCCACTACTTCGCCGTGCCGCTGCTCTGTGCCCATCGACTATAATGGGGATGGGGGCATAGTTACGGCGCAGCACGGTGAGAGGCCGCCAGACTAAAAGTACTACATGTCCGACTTTTTCGTCTGGCGGCCCCCTCAATATAATAAACATTGGTGGCGCAGTGCGCCCCCCCCTCAAAATAATAAACATTGGTGGCGCAGTGCACCCCCCCATCACAATAAACATTGGTGGCGCAGTGTGCCCCCCCTCAAAATAATAAACATTGGTGGCGCAGTGTGCCCCCCCATCACCCCAGTATAATAAACATTGGTGGCGCAGTGTGCCCCCCATCACCCCAGTATAATAAACATTAATGGCGCAGTGTGCCCCCCCATCACCCCAGTATAATAAACATTGGTGGCGCAGTGTGCCCCCCAATATAATAAACATTGGTGGCGCAGTGCGCCCCCCCTCAATATAATAAACATTGGTGGCGCAGTGCGCCCCCCCATCACCCCAGTATAATAAACATTAATGGCGCAGTGTGCCCCCCCATCACCCCAGTATAATAAACATTGGTGGCGCAGTGTGCCCCCCCCATCACCCCAGTATAATAAACATTGGTGGCGCAGTGTGCCCCCCTCAATATAATAAACATTGGTGGCGCAGTGTGCCCCCCTCAAAATAATAAACATTGGTGGCGCAGTGCGCCCCCCCATCACAATAAACATTGGTGGCGCAGTGCGCCCCCCCATCACAATAAACATTGGTGGCGCAGTGCGCCCCCCCCCTCAATATAATAAACATTGGTGGCGCAGTGTGCCCCCCAATATAATAAACATTGGTGGCGCAGTGTGCCCCCAATATAATAAACATTGGTGGCGCAGTGCGCCCCCCCTCAAAATAAACATTGGTGGCGCAGTGTGCCCCCCCTCAAAATAATAAACATTGGTGGCGCAGTGTGCCCCCCCATCACCCCAGTATAATAAACATTGGTGGCGCAGTGTGCCCCCCCATCACCCCAGTATAATAAACATTGGTGGCGCAGTGCGCCCCCCCCCTCAATATAATAAACATTGGTGGCGCGGTGCACCCCCCCATCACAATAATCATTGGTGGCGCAGTGCGCCCCCCCTCAATATAACAAACATTGGTGGCGCAGTGCGCCCCCCCATCACCCCAGTATAATAAACATTAATGGCGCAGTGTGCCCCCCCATCACCCCAGTATAATAAACATTGGTGGCGCAGTGTGCCCCCCAATATAATAAACATTGGTGGCGCAGTGCGCCCCCCCTCAATATAATAAACATTGGTGGCGCAGTGCGCCCCCCCATCACCCCAGTATAATAAACATTAATGGCGCAGTGTGCCCCCCCATCACCCCAGTATAATAAACATTGGTGGCGCAGTGTGCCCCCCAATATAATAAACATTGGTGGCGCAGTGCGCCCCCCCTCAATATAATAAACATTGGTGGCGCAGTGTGCCCCCCCATCACCCCAGTATAATAAACATTGGTGGCGCAGTGCGCCCCCCCCTCAATATAATAAACATTGGTGGCGCAGTGCACCCCCCCATCACAATAAACATTGGCGCAGTGCGCCCCCCCCTCAATATAATAAACATTGGTGGCGCAGTGTGCCCCCCAATATAATAAACATTGGTGGCGCAGTGTGCCCCCCAATATAATAAACATTGGTGGCGCAGTGTGCCCCCCCATCACCCCAGTATAATAAACATTGGTGGCGCAGTGTGCCCCCCCATCACCCCAGTATAATAAACATTGGTGGCGCAGTGCGCCCCCCCCCCTCAATATAATAAACATTGGTGGCGCAGTGCACCCCCCCATCACAATAAACATTGGTGGCGCAGTGCGCCCCCCCATCACCCCAGTATAATAAACATTGGTGGCGCAGTGCGCCCCCCCCCTCAATATAATAAACATTGGTGGCGCAGTGTGCCCCCCAATATAATAAACATTGGTGGCGCAGTGTGCCCCCCAATATAATAAACATTGGTGGCGCAGTGTGCCCCCCCATCACCCCAGTATAATAAACATTGGTGGCGCAGTGTGCCCCCCCATCACCCCAGTATAATAAACATTGGTGGCGCAGTGCACCCCCCCATCACAATAATCATTGGTGGCGCAGTGCGCCCCCCCTCAATATAATAAACATTGGTGGCGCAGTGCGCCCCCCCATCACCCCAGTATAATAAACATTAATGGCGCAGTGTGCTCCCCCATCACCCCAGTATAATAAACATTGGTGGCGCAGTGTGCCCCCCCATCACCCCAATATAATAAACATTGGTGGCGCAGTGCGCCCCCCCTCAATATAATAAACATTGGTGGCGCAGTGCGCCCCCCCATCACCCCAGTATAATAAACATTAATGGCGCAGTGTGCCCCCCCATCACCCCAGTATAATAAACATTGGTGGCGCAGTGCGCCCCCCCTCAATATAATAAACATTGGTGGCGCAGTGTGCCCCCCAATATAATAAACATTGGTGGCGCAGTGCGCCCCCCCTCAATATAATAAACATTGGTGGCGCAGTGTGCCCCCCAATATAATAAACATTGGTGGCGCAGTGCGCCCCCCCTCAATATAATAAACATTGGTGGCGCAGTGCGCCCCCCCATCACCCCAGTATAATAAACATTAATGGCGCAGTGTGCTCCCCCATCACCCCAGTATAATAAACATTGGTGGCGCAGTGTGCCCCCCCATCACCCCAATATAATAAACATTGGTGGCGCAGTGCGCCCCCCCTCAATATAATAAACATTGGTGGCGCAGTGCGCCCCCCCATCACCCCAGTATAATAAACATTAATGGCGCAGTGTGCCCCCCCATCACCCCAGTATAATAAACATTGGTGGCGCAGTGCGCCCCCCCTCAATATAATAAACATTGGTGGCGCAGTGTGCCCCCCAATATAATAAACATTGGTGGCGCAGTGCGCCCCCCCTCAATATAATAAACATTGGTGGCGCAGTGTGCCCCCCAATATAATAAACATTGGTGGCGCAGTGCGCCCCCCCATCACCCCAGTATAATAAACATTAATGGCGCAGTGTGCCCCCCCATCACCCCAGTATAATAAACATTGGTGGCGCAGTGTGCCCCCCTCAATATAATAAACATTGGTGGCGCAGTGCGCCCCCCCATCACCCCAGTATAATAAACATTAATGGCGCAGTGTGCCCCCCATCACCCCAGTATAATAAACATTGGTGGCGCAGTGTGCCCCCCCATCACCCCAGTATAATAAACATTGGTGGCGCAGTGCGCCCCCCCATCACCCCAGTATAATAAACATTAATGGCGCAGTGTGCCCCCATCACCCCAGTATAATAAACATTGGTGGCGCAGTGTGCCCCCCCATCACCCCAGTATAATAAACATTGGTGGCGCAGTGCCCCCCCCCTCAATATAATAAACATTGGTGGCGTAGTGCGCCCCCCCCAATATAATAAACATTGGTGGTGTAGTGGGCAGTGCCAATGAGGGTTAAAAAATAATTTACTTACCTCCTCCAGTTGATCGCGTAACTGCCGGTCTCCAGTTCTTACTTCTTTCTTCAGGACCTGTGGTGACATCACTGAGCTCATCACATGATCCATCACCATGGTAATGGGCCATGTGATGAGCTCAGTGACGTCACCACAGGTCCTGAAGAAAGAAGTAAGAACTGGAGACCGGCAGTTACGCGATGAACTGGAGGAAGGGAGTTAATTTTCGAAGGGGGCTGCGATCAGCTACAATTAACCCCTCAGGTATCGCACCTGAAGGGTTAACTCAACTGCAGCTGATCGCAGCTCCCTGTCACAGAGGTCGGGTGCCGGCTATTTGATTCCAGCACCCGCCTCCTGTATTTGTAATACAGGTCAGTTTTCTTCATTGGTGGCGCAGTGGCCACAGCCCCTCCCCTCCTCCTCCTGCCTCTTCTTATTGGCAGCGGCGGGGACAGCAGCACAGGGGGAGGGAGAGACTCCTCCTGCGCTGCTGAGAACGATCATCTCCTGTGCCCCGCCGCTGTATGGAGCAGAGCTGCCAGAGTGTGCAGGAGGAGGAGCGCTACATGTGGAGGAAGCCCTGTCTCACTGCGCTGTGGGACAGGTGGAAGTGCGCCGGTAAGCTGCTCCTCCTGCACGGCAGTGTGCAGGAGAGGAGCAGCGCTCTGAAGGATGGCCGGGGTCCGGACAACTGGCGGCCGCGGTCAGTATTTGGACCGTGGTCCGCCAGTTGAGTACCCCTGGTCTATACTGTCAATGTATAGAATTTCATTGTGTAATACTGTTGAGGGGGCCCTTACCAAATCCTTTAGTCCTCCCCCCTCCTGGATGGGCCCCTTCTGGGTCAGGGCTCAAAGCTGCAGCTTCCCCTATAGCTACTCCCCTGGTCTACATTAATCTGCAGGTGACCGTCATACAGCTCTAAACAATTTGTGGCCTTAGTCTTTTTATCCAGACTCGGTCATTGTGCCACTATGTGGACTCCTCATGCTGCTATCTCCACACCATGTCATCTTGCCATTCTTTTTTTTCACCATGCTGCTGCTGCTTAACTCCTTAGGGACACAGCCTTATTTCACCTTAAGGACCAGGCCATTTTTTGCAAATCTGACCAGTGTCACTTTAAGTGGTAATAACTTTAAAACACTTTGACTTATCCAGGCCATTCTGAGAGTTTTTTTTCGTCACATATTGTACTTCATGACACTGGTAAAATGAAGAAAAAAATAATTTTTATTTATAAAAAAATTGCAAATTTCCAAGTTTTAATTTCTCTACTTCTATAATACATAGTAATACCTACAAAAATAGTTATTACTTTCCATTCTCCATATGTCTACATGTTTGGATCAATTTGGGAATATTTTATTTTTGGGGGATGTTACAAGGCTTAGAAGCAAATCTTGAAATTTTTCTGAAATTTTCAAAAACCCACTTTTTAGGGACCAGTTCAGGTCTGAAGTCACTTTGTGAGGCTCACATAATAGAAACCACCCAGAAATGACCCCATTCTAGAAACTACACCCCTTAAGGTATTCAAAACTGATTTTACAAACGTCGTTAACCCTTTAGTTGTTCCACAAGAGTTAATGGCAAATGGTAAAATTTCAGAATTTAGATTTTTTGGCAAAATTTCCATTTTAATCCATTTTTTTCCAGTAACAAAGCAAGGGTTAACAGCCAAAAAAATGCTATGTTTATTGCCCCGATTTTGTAGTTTGCAGAAACAGCCCATATGTGGCCGTAAACTACTGTACGGGCACACAGTAGGGCGTAGAGGGAAAGGTGCGTCGTATGGTTTTTGGAAGCCAGATTTTGCTGGACTTTTTTTTTTTGACACCATGTCCCATTTGAAGCCCCCCTGATGCACCCCTAGAGTATAAACTCCATAAAAGTGACCCCATCTAAGAAACTACACCCCTCAAGGTATTCAAAACTGATTTTACAAACTTTGTTAACCCTTTAGGTGTTGCACAAGATTTAATGGAAAATAGAGATCCAATTTCAAAATTTCACATTTTTTTTGGCAGATTTTCAAAAAAAAAATTTCAGTTACAAATCAAGGGTTAACAGCCAAACAAAACTTATTATCTATGGCCCTGATTCTGTAGTTTACAGAAACACCCCATATGTGGTCGTAAACTGCTGTACGGGCACGCGGCAGGGCGCTGAAGGAAAGGAATGCTATACGGTTTTTGGAAGGCAGATTTTGCTGGACTGGCTTTTTTGACACCATGTCCCATTTGAAGCCCCCCTGATGCACCCCTAGAGTAGAAACTCCAAAAAGTGACCCCATTTTAGAAACTACGGGATAGGGTGGCAGTTTTGTTGGTACTAGTTTAGGGTACATATGGTTTTTGGTTGCTCTATATTACACTTTGTGTGAGGCAAGGTAACAAGAAATAGCTTTTTTGGCACGGTGTTTTTTTTTATTTTTTTTTTATTTACAACATTCATCTGACAGGTTAGATCATTATTTTTATAGAGCAGGTTGTCACGGACGTGTATAGATACAATTATGTATACAATTTTTTTTAGTTATGTAAGTTTTACATAATTTCATTTTTGAAACAAAAAATCATGTTTGTCTCCATAGTTTGAGAGCCATAGTTTTTGGGCGATTATATTAGGTAGGGTAAAATTTTTGGTGGGAGATGACTGATTGGTATTTTGGCGTACATGCGACTTTTTTGATCATTTATTACCTTTTTTGGGAAGGTGGGTAAAATTTCAATTTCCTCATAGTTTTTATTATTTTTTTTGACCGTTTTATAGATCAGGTCGTTACAGACGCGGCGATACCTAATGTGTAGTGTTTTTTTATTTTTATTTTATTCAGCGATAAATTTTTCACTTTTTTTTAAATATTTTTTTTGGCCCAGACCCACTAGGTTCTTGAAGATCCAGTGGGTCTGATGTCTGTATAATACAGTACAGTACACTATATAGTGTATAGTACTGTATTTTACTTACACTGTCGGAACAGATCTATGCCTTTAGCACAGATCTGTTCAGCACCATGGACAGCAGGATGCCTGAGAAGGCGTCCTGTTGCCATGGGAACCTTCCCCGTCTGCTCAGTTGTGGCAACAACTGAGCAGATGGGTAAGGAGGGGGGCTCCCTCCCTCTGTGACCCCATCCTGTCTGGGGGCTGCAGAAGCACAGCAGCCCCCCGATGGTTGAGAGAGGTAGCTCCCTGACTGTTAACCTCTGCTCTTCCATACCGATGTCCGTACGTACCACGGTATGGAAAAGGTTAAACGGCTGACATCGCAGAACAGATGTCAGCCGTTTATACCAGTGTCAGCAATGTGCTGACACTCTGGTATAACCGCTGTACACCAATGAATATTCAGGAGGCGGGCGGGGGATTGCCGCCGGGCGGCAGTGATCGGAACACATGACGTTGTCCTTAAGGACTCTGGAAACATGCCGTGCCGGTACGTCATGTGTCCTTAAGGGGTTAAAAGGTCTTTAACTGATCACCAGGCGTGCAATCGAATTAAGGTTTTGCGCACAAAACCAAAGTGAAAAATCGATTTTTATAGGGGCTCAAGACGAACACAAAGTGATATTTGGGTGCTCGACCAGCACCTGAGTATAATGGAAGTCAATTGGAGAACCTGAGCATTAAACCAGGTACCCCCTGCACTGAACAGGGGAGGGTGCCTGATTCATAAGAAAATGTCAAATTGTTGGTAACACCACTGAAATGGTTCTGTAACAGCATGGGGAGGATGTATGGATCCATCTTGGCCTCGCTGGTCACTGCTGGGAACTATGTTGTCTGACTAGTACGCCACTCTTACATAATGCTAATACGCACAAAACCAAGGGGGGAAAAAAATCTATTTTAGAGGAAAAATTTATTGAAAACATTCTTTCCTATATATTTACTTGCATATAAAGTGCAAGTGCTGCCAAAAATTACAAGAGGCACTCCGATGCAACCTGTATATCACATAAAGGAGGGCCTCATTCACATGGAGTTGTGGGACTGCAGTTGAGCGGACCCTGTAAAAAGTGAGGGACTGCTGGTGAGCGGACACTGTAAAAAAACTGATTCGAAGGCCATATATGCAATGGCATTGTATGTAACAAATAAGCAATGCATGTTGATTTGACATAGTAGGAGAAAAGGAAGATTCAACCATGTAACCTTGTTTGTGGTGGACGGGGTACATGGGAATAGTCGAACTACATTAAAAACACATGTAAAGTGCCTTTATGTTCATCAGCATTCCTCTGGTGGAGTCGAAGTCATGGTCAATCCTGGCCTTGTTCATTTTTGAGTCAACCTGTCAGCATTTTCAGTTGACAGGCAGATACGCTTATCTGTTATAATGCCACCAGAAGACAAAACGCTGGCGGCAGGGCAGGCCAGCACCTCCAAGGCGTAGTGCGCCAGTTTGTGCCTTGTGTCCAGCTTGGACACCCAGTAGTAAGGCACTGAGGGATTATTGAGGATGCTGACACTGTCTTCTATGTACTCCTTAACCATCGTACCAAATGTTTCTCTCCTTGTGGCAGTAGGCTGCACAACAGAGTGAGGGTGCTGGCGGGGTGTCAGGAAACTGTCTCAGGCTTTGGAGAGTGTTGCCCTGGCTCTTTTGGAACTGCTGTGTTCCCCTTGTCTCCTCTCCTCGGTTGGCCAAGGAAGTACGGACTCTGCCGCCAGCGTTGTCAGATGGAAAATTTTGGAGCAATTTTTCAGCAAGGATCTTCTGGTATTGCACCATTTTGCTCATCCTCTCCACCAGAGAAATGAGATGAGAAGTTTTTTGTAGTGGGGGTCAAAGGGGGAATTACCTGTAATCTGTGTTTAAAATGCATATAACGTGCGGGTCACATGAAAGGCAGCCTAACATGAAGTCAGCCATGTGTGCCAGAGTACCAACAGGTGAGACTTTGCTGTCATCAGGAGGATCACTCTCAATCACCTCAACCTCTTCTGCCCTCCTATGCAGAACAGATGGAATTAAACTTCCATGGGTACTACCCTCTGTAGATAAGGCAACAGTCTCCTCCTCCTCCTCCTCCTCTTCAGCTTCCAATTCACGCTGAGAAGATGAACGGAGGGTGGTCTGGCTATCAACCTGTGTAATGTCTTCCCCCATTTCCACCTCTTCCACATGCAAAGCGCCGTCCTTAATTGTGAGCAGCCAGCGTTTGAGAAGACACAGAAGTGGTATGGTGATGCTGATGGCGTTATTGCCGCTCACCCTCTGTTGATTCCTCAAAGTTGTGTAAAACCTCAGAGGTCAGCCATCAATGCCCACTCCTCGCTTGTGATTAGCAGAAGCTGACTGGAAAGGTGACAACCATGTTGCAGCTGGTATTCCACAACTGCCCTCTGTTGCTCACTAAGCCTGGCCAACATGTGGAACGTGGAGTTCCAGCGCATGCTCACGTCACACAACAGCCGGTGAGCTGGCAATTTCAAGCACTGCTGCAGCATTGACAGACCGGATGAAGCTGTCGGAGACTTGCGGAAATGTACACTTATGCGGTGCACCTTCACCAGTAGCTCAGGCAAATTGGCGTTTGTTTTTAGAAACCACTCAACCACAAGATGGAATACATGGGCAAGGCATGAGATGTGTATAAGGTTGCCCAGCTCCGAAGCCGCCACTAAGTTACAGCCATTATCGGACACAACCATGCTTGGTTCTAGGTTGAGTGACGAGAGCCACAGCTCAGTCTGGTCTCTTTGCCCCTGCCACAGCTCTGCGGCGGTGTGCTGTTTGTCACCTAGGCAGATCAGCTTCAACACTGCCTGTTGCAGCTTCCCCACTGCAGTGCTACACTGCTTCCAGCTACCGACTGATGACTGGTGCTGCACGCGGATAATTCGGAGGTGGAAGTGGAGGAGGCGGGGGAGAAGTGTGGGTTGGAGCCACTAATGTAGGTGGCGGCGGAAACCCTGATGTAATTATGGCCTGCAATCCTTGGCGTCGTCAGCACTTGTGTGATCCCAGGATACAAGTCGCTCCTGGCCTCGAACATTCACCCAGTGTGCCGTCAGGGAAATGTAGCATCCCTGGCCAAAAGCACTTGTCCATGTGTCCGTGGTTAAGTGGACCTTCCCAGTAACTGCATTGGTCAGGGCACGTGTAATAAGGGACACATGTTGATGTAAGGCTGGCACAGCACACCTTGAAAAATAGTCTCTGCTGGGGATTTTTTTAACGAGGGACACCGCTGACATCAGGTTGTGGAAGGCCTCAGTGTCCCTAAGCCTAAATGGCAACGTTTCCAGGGCCAGTAATTTGGAAAGCTGTGCATTTAGTGCTATGGCCTGTGGGTGGCTGGGTATTTGCGCTTGCGTTCAAATACCTGGGGTAATGACATTTGGACACTGCTGGGACAGGGAAGTAGATGTGGTCTCTGGTGCTTGCGAAGGTGCAGGACAGCAGGCATCCCTGGGCCTGCGTCTTGGACACTGAATTGGCTAGCACGTAACACAGGGGAAGGGGTGGCAGTGGTGTGACCCGCAGACACAGGTTGTGTATCCAAGCGTTCGGCCCACCTATTAGGGTGCTTTGATGCCATGTGGCGGATCATGCTGGTGAGGTTTCTAGTGTTCACGCCCTGGCTCATTTTGCTGTGGCACAGGTTGCAAACTACTATTTTGTTGTCTGCACTTTCCTCAAAAAAGCGCCATACTGCAGAACACCTACCCCTTGGCAAGGGAGATTTACGTAAGGGGGTGCTCCGTGGAACAGTTGCGGGCCTGTAAGTTGGTGCTCGCCTTGTACCTTTTGCCACCCCACTGCCTCTTCCAGCCTGTTGCAGTGCTGCAGATCCCTCCCCCCTCTGTACTGCTCTCCTCGCTCTGCTTGTTGCCACCTTCCCAGGTTGGGTTGGTGACCTTGTCGTCCAGCACCTCCTCTTCAACTTCATCACTCTGATCATCCTCCTGATTTGTTGACCTAATCACAACCTCAGTGATTGACAACTGTCATCCTCTTCCTCAACCTCTTGAGACAGTAATTGCAGTTGAGTCATTGGTAACTGTCTTATCATCCACCTTATTACACACTAATTGCAGTTCCCCAGCATCATGTTCTTGTGACTCTAAATGCTCAAGAGGTTGGGAATCGGGGCACAAGATCTCAGGTCCCTCTTCAATTGTGCTTGGAGAGAGGGCCAAATCAATGGCGATGAAAAGAGGTCCTTGGAATATCAGAGTGTGGGATCACTTGTTTGGCCAGACTGTAAATGGTGGGAGGAAGGAGGATCAGGGTGAGGATTGTGTGTATCAGGCTACTGAGACTGGACTTGGTGGAAGACAGGGTAGTGCTTAACCGACTGGAAGCACTATCTGCTGCAATCCAACCAACCACCTGCTCGCACTGGTCTGACTTCAAGAGTGGTGTCCTGCGCCACCCTGCAAACTTGGATTTGAAGCTAGGTATCTTGGTTGATCTTGTGC